>NW_010328614.1:0-29064 GCF_000700745.2 Antrostomus carolinensis
GGCCCACCTCTCAAGCCTGTCAAATCCAAAGTATTAATTGAATTAATCCAAAGTATTAATTGAATAGATGATGATATTGGTGGTTAACAATCTTTTACTGCTTTTACCCATACATTAGACTTTTCACTCAAAGCAAAATTGGAGCTGAATTTAGGGGGGGGGAAAGTGTTCTTTTTCAACACTGTGGGTTTTTTCAGCTCTTTTAGAACTCATCTAATTGAATTAATCTCTGTGAAGATACAGGATTCATTAAGACAAGGTTATTAATGGACATCCCTTACCAAGGCAGGTAGAATGCAGATATTGATCATATGTAAATAAGGATATTAAAAGGTAAGCTGGTATGTTCTGGTGTGGGACACGAATTTCAGCTTGCTCACCATGCACTTCCTTTATATACTCAGGTACAAACCTTTTTCCTGTCCCAAATAACAGTTTAGTGTAACTGATAATCAGATGGTATATGTCATCCTCTCACTGTTTGAAATTCATAACTGAAAGTAGTGGCCACTGTTGGTAAAATATGTAAGCATTACTCAGGTTGAAAGCTACTACAGAGGTGTCAGCTACCCCAGCTTCTTATAGATGTGGTGTGGAAGCTGGAAAACTGCAAATTTGAGCTGACTTCAAATGGAAACTAAAGATTAAAAATAAAGAGCTAATATAAAATGCAGTGACTATTGTGGTGTTAGTTGTGTTAAACATTGTGCATGCCCAAAAGTGCTCAACCCCCTTCTTTATTATCTTTATCCATTAAATATAAAATATATAAATTTCAATGGCCCCAAATGAGTAAAACACTGTTGAGCATTAGCTAGGAAGGTGGGAACTTCAACATGTCAAAGATCTGAGAGTCTTCAGCAGCCCTGGTCTCATGCAGTGGTCTGAGGCCAGTGCACCTATATAGAAATAACTCATCCCTCCAGAAGGACTGGATCCCTCAGATAGGGATGACTCCATCTTCTTTTTTAACTCCACTGCTTTTAACACTTGCCATCTCAACAATGCAAATGTCCTCTAGCCTGCATTTGCTGACCAGTTGTATTGACGCTAAAATATAAAGAATCAGCCAATCTGGATTGTTACTGTTTCAACTTAAAGTGAAGTTTTCGCTCAGTGGCAGGCTATTTCTTATTTTGCATGGAGTAACCAAAACAGTTATCTACATAAACAACTTTGGACCCTACAGAATTTCTGGCTTTGTGTAGGTTTGATGGTACAGATCAGAAAAGAATGGACCAAGGTGGATGTGGTGAAAGGGTACCACCTGAGTAACACTTAGATAAATTTTCCTGGCACTTCTTTCTTAAAAACTCCTCAGAATCTTTTGTTTTGCAGATCTGATTGTCCACTTCAGTCAGTGGTTTTGTGAAAAAGCAAAGCTTTTCTCTGGCCAGGCAGTACTGTAAACCCCATGGAAAAGTGTGTGTAGCATATTTTTTAGCATCCTAAAAGGACACAGATCTGGGAGGTGGAGTTTCAAATTAATACGTTACAACTGGCAGCTGGCCTGTCTTTAATAACATCTCAGCCATAGCATACCAAGACTCTGGAAATCCTTAGTAACATCACAGGTAAAATTAGACTCTCCTTTCTACCTTCCAAACTCTGTGGCAATGCTAAAACTTGACACAACTTGATACTGCTTCTGAGTGTGAGATCATGTAAGTCCTCCTTATAATTTGGATATGAAACACAGGACTTGTTTTGCTGACAAGGTCTGTGTGGGTTGGGATGCTCAAGTTTCAAGCTTTTACAGCAATGCTCTTGTGCACACATTTGAGCCACTCCATTAACTTGAGGTCACTGGCACTTCAAACTTGCTCAAGAGTCCTTACACTTTGCTCTCTATGGCAAGTACTCTTTGCTGAAGGTGGGTGCTGGATGCCACATCCATCTCCAAGCCACCTGTAACATTGTGTTTTCTTGGCCACATCCACAAAAGAAAATACTTACTAATTTCTTTGTGCTTGCTGTGTGAATATGAGCTGTGATCCTCATATGCCTTGCTTTACAGATTTTTTTTTTTCCCATTTGAAAAAGCTTGTTGCCCAGCTCCACATACCGAAATTACCTTATTTTTATTTTTTTAGATGGCTCTTCCATCCCTTCTAACCATTCTTAAAGCCCCAGGCAGTTGTCTGTCACTTCATGACCTCAAGCACAAATTTACCTGAGGGAGGGTTTTCGTATCCTGGCTGTTCACTAATGCCCCTTGATCTTTGCAGGCAAGAATTTGTCCTTGACTGCTGCTTGCTAGCTGATTGGCCGTAGGTCAGATGTGGAAGGACTCTGATGATGGGAGAGTCAGATCAAGAAGCAAGTGGCAAAAGGGAATCAGCAGATGCCTGAAGGGCTTGTGCTTTGCCACAGAGCCATCGCACCAGGAGTGGGATTCAGAAGGCCTGGTAATGAGTCATGCATCAGCCTTGAGGTAACCTCGGGGACTTCAGCAGGGTTGCTGTGGAACAGGTACAGGCTGTTGCATGACTCACAACATCAAACAGTAAATATGCACCATTGGAGCAAAATCCTGCCCATATAATTTGTCACAATCTGCATCATTCTGCCTGGTGTGCTTGCTCCCTTTAGGATGCTTCTGATTAAATATACTTCATTTTTTCTATCTAGGAGTACTCAGGAAAAAAAATGCAGTAATCTCAGGAGGGTCACCCACAAGTACTGTGCATAATGGTGAATAATAGGTATCTTGAAGCCCACACTTCTTAAAAGGGGACTCTAATTGGAGTCTCTTGTCTATGGAGAGAGAGGGAGGGAAAATAATCCGTGTCAGGTTGTCTTGACCTAACTCTACAGAAGAAACTAATGATTTCTGAAACACCTTTAAAACAGTTTTAAGCATAATAATGTAGAAATTACCATATATTAGGGCACTTGAAATTACTAAATCTCTCTGGGAAGCTTGCTGATACCCTTCTTGTCTATTTAGGAGAAGTTAGTGAAAAACTAAGTGAATTGGTCAAAATAGTACCAGCAATTCATGTTACTTGCAGGTTCTGCAACACTGGACCTTTCCAAGCCAACTCAACTTGAAGCAAAAGCAAATGGGGATGAATATCATCAAATCCCTGTCTATAGCTCATTTAAACAATGCAAGTATCTCTTTGTAAAAAGTCATTCCATGCTGTGAATGTGAAAGAGACAGTGAAAGCTTTGTCATAACAGTCCTGATTTCCTGCCCTCTGATTACTTTGGGCAACATCTGCATCTTTGCCAAGTTGTAGCAGCTAATCCTGGAACTATTTTCCAGGCATATGAATGACAAGACAATAAGGAGCTGTCAGCATGGATCCACAAAGGGGAAGTCGTGCTTAACCAACCTGATAACCTTCTACAATGAAATGACTGGCCAGGTAGATAAGGAGAGAGCAGTAGATATTGTCTACCTGAACTTCAGTATGGCCTTTGACACTGTCTCCCATGAGATCCTCATAAACAAGCTGTTTATGGGTTGGATGAGAAGTCAGTGATGTGGACTGAAAACTGGCTGAATGGGCAGACACAAGGGGTGGTGATCAGTGGTGCAACATCTAGTTGGATGCCAATGACTAGCAGTGTGCCCCAGGCATCAGTACTGGGTCCTTCAGCATCTTCATTAATGATCTGGATGATGAGGCAGAGCACATCTTCAGGAATTTTGCAGATGACACAAAACTGTGACGAATGACTGATAACAGAGGGTCATGCTGCCATCCAGAGGACCCTTGACAGTTTGGAAAAATGGGCTGGCAGGAACTTGATGAAATTCAACAAGGGGAAGTGCAAAGTCCTGCACCTGGGGAGGAACAACCCCAGACACCAGTATGTATGCTGGGGGCTGCCCAGCTGGAAAGTAGCTTGGCAGAATAGGACCTGTGGGTCCTGGTGGACACCAGGTTGAACATGACCCACCAATGTGCTCTTGTGGCACAGAAGATGAATGGTACCCTGGACTGTGTTAGAAGTGTTGCCAGCCAGTTGAGGGAGGTGATCCTTCCTCTCTAGTCAGAGCTGATGAGGTCACACCCAGAATATTTTGTCCAGTTCTGGACACAGTAGAGACATGGACATACTGGAAAGAGTCCAATGAACGGTCATTAAGATGATTCAGGGACTGGAGCACCTCTCCTATGAGGAAAGGCTGAGGGAGCTGGAACTGTTCAGCCTGAAGAAGAGAAGGCTCAAGAGGATCTCATCAAGGTACATAAATACCTGCAGGGAGGGTGCAGAGAGGTGGTACTCTTTTCAGAGGTACTCAGTGACGGTACCAGAGGCAGTGGGCACAAACTGAAACACAGGAGGTTCCCTCTGAACTTCAGGAAAGACTTTTTCACTGTAAGGGTGACCAAACACTGGCACAGGTTTCCCAGAGAGATGGTGGAGTCTCCATCCTTGGAGATATTCAAAAGCTGTCTGGACATGGTCCTGGGTAACTTGCTGTAGGTCACCCTGCTTGAGCAGGGGGGTTGGACCAGATGACCTCCAGAGGTGCCTTCCAACATGCACCACTCTGTGATTCAGTAACGGCAGAGAAATGATGGGTGAGGGTGAGTGTGAGTGTGTGTGCGTGCATTGGCTGAGCAGCCCCTCCTCCCTGCATGCAGGGACACTGGATGGAGGAGAGGGGCAAGGTATATTCTGCTGGAGAAGGGGATGCAAGCAGCTCTGTTTGAAGGGAGTGAAACCTGCTCAGTGCACCAGGAGCTCTCTTGGGGAAGGAGTGCAATGTGGTATAAGGCACGGGGCAGCTGTGTCCCTGAATAATGTTAAATGTGTTTTTTTAAGGAGGCAGCTGGTCTGATCCCTGTCAAATCCTGATGCCTTCCCTCCATGATCTGCTCCACTGTGACTGTCTGCCATTACATGGTTGGAGGCACCAGAGCTCCTTGCTGCAGCCCCTTGGTGGCTCCCCAGCTTTTGAACACTTCCCTGGCAGCTCCCCTTCCAGCTGTCTTTGGAGGATACCTGCTGCTTCACCTGCTGCAGCCCCACCTGCCAAGTATCTCAGAGGGGTTTCCTCCAGCAAGGCCCTCCAGTAGCTGTAGAGCCACAGAGGCTCCTCAGAGGACATGTCCTCTCAACCCAGCTAGCTGCTGGTGGTGACCACTGTGAAGAACTTTCAGGCCTTCTGTGAAGTCCCGAGGCAGAGTGACGTGCTATGTGACACAGGTAACTGTCAGCTCTGCTGTCCTGGCAAGTGACACCCAGAGCTGGCAGTCAGGGCGGCAGGGAATCAAACCAACAGTGTATAAATGCTGTGCAGTTCCCCTTCTTGTGTTTGGCCTTCAGGTGCAACAGAGACCGGGGTCAGGGAGTGACAGAAGGCTGTCCAGGCTTCCCTCCCACACTGTGAGCTGCTGGAGACTGCCCACAGAGGAAGTACTTCTCAAGTTTGTACCCACAGGTACCAGCCATGAAGAGTTTTGGGGGAAGAAGGGGAGGAAATGATTGTTTGGAAGATGTTGCTGTTTTACTCCATGGATAATGCACCAAAGTGGTGGGAAGGGGTAATAGCTGTACGGTCTCTGTGATGTGATGGGGTGGGGAAAAATCAGGAGATGTTCTGTTGTCCAAAGGAAAATGCCTGCACATCAGCATGGCCCTTGCATGCTGTTTGAAAATGAAGAGGTCCCTGGTACAGGGTTCATAAGAGCCCTCGTTGCCTCAGTAGTGGCTAAGTGTGCACCTGGTTGACCTTAGTGCCCTACTGTCTCATTGGGCAGTTATGGGGGCAGCTTCATAGTTTTTAATATTTCCTTTCTATGGATTCACTGCCGTTTCCTGAAGCTGCACCCACAGTATCCATTAACTAACTAAATCATCACAGATGGTGAGGTGATGACGACCATGAGCCAGTCGCAGTACTGCCCTGTGTCAGGGAGCAGGATTTAGAGGTCAGGTTATGTGTTCATTGCGCTGGGAACACAGCTGTGTGATGCTTTAGACATAAAATACATTACAGTGTTTACTGGATGAAGAGATGTGTAACCACAAAAGGTGAAGGATGGTGATGGGGGAGGACTTTGCCAGTGCAACACACCTTTCAGTGTAATAGGGTGTTCTTGTATTTCAAAGGCATTTTATGTTGAGGGGGATGTTTTTATTGCTATACACTTGGACTGATTGCAACACTTAGAGCTGATAAAACCCTTGGATGCTAATATCAAGGGATATAAAATGGTTCCTGATTGCAAGTGTGGGTGTAAATACACTGCTAATTCAAACCAGCTCTGTAGAACAGACCTGTGTCTGAAGAAGCAGGGAAGGATGCTGTAAAAGCAGCTACATATGTTGCAGAGGAGGAGCAGAGCATGGGAAGGTCTCCAGCTAGGCCCTTGGAGTGAAGAATTGGTGCAAAAACAGGCAAACCTGGCCCCCTGCCCACCCTCCTCTCCCCTGTGCTCTTCCTGACATGGAGGCAACCTGGACCAGCCAGAACATCTCCCTTTGGACAAAGATGTTCCTTACTGTCCCCCACAGGTGAGCTTAACTTTGCTGCTGGGTTTAGAGGGCACCAGTGAATATTCACCCAATGTGTTTACTATTACTGGCCCTTCCTATCCCATCACAAGTCACCCACTGGTGAGGCCCCATCTCCACATTCAGTATCAGGCATGAGGTGTGAGGTGCCCTGTGTCCTCTGTCAAGGGCTCTCGAGCCTACAAAGAAAGGGCCACATGGTTGGCTCCCTTCTCACTGCTGCGAGGTATTGTGCAATGCACGTGTCCAAAATTATTTAATTCACTTCTGCCAAAGAATCAATTTTTCACTGGCGTGGTGGTAGGGAAGGCATGGTAACAGAAGTTTTATAACAGGCTTTTTTCTCCTTCCTGCAAAGCGCAGGCCATCTCTGCAGACTCTGGCAGCATCTTAGGTCCCCAGTGTACCACAGGGGTGGGTGCTGTCTCTTCGGCTGGGCTTTCACTTCCCCTCTCTCAGAAGCCCTGTTACAGCAGGACAGCTATCAGAGGTCTGGCCTCAAGACCTGCGGGTGAAACTGATGCTAAAGGAGGAGCCAGTGTTCTTGCGCTCCCCTGACTGCCACACCACAAGCAGATGGGCACAGCTCATGCAGTGTCACTCTGACCCAGGGTAAGGACCCTTAGGTAAGCACATCCTCGGGATTCCAGTTTATCCCAAATGCCCACTTCCCAAGACTCATTTTCATTTTCCATTCAGGAAGCAAGCTTCAGTTGAAGCCACAGGATGTGGGCAGCAAAGACTCCTTGTCTGGACAGATGGCTCATCCCAGGAATGGGCACTTGGCTTGGACCTCTGTCAACCCACCTCCCTATGGAGAGTGAGAGCAGGTCAGTCCAAGACCCTTGTCTGCTGCTCTCATGGTCTCTGAAAAGGAGCAACCAGCCATCTGTGTACACTGAGAAGTACCTTGTGTTTTGATAGGAAGCTGCAATGTGGCAAGATGAGTAATTAATTAGGGAAATGCCACCAGCATTTCCAGTCCCAGCTAAGAACAGACTAATTAAGAACCTCCCTGTGGTGTCTATTTTAGATAACCATTTACTTTAGTACAAATTAACAAAGGCTTTTCTAATGGTTTGTTTCACAGGCAACTCATTAGATTGATTTATGGAGCAAATAGCAGGAACTTGAATGGATATTCTGAGTTCCCAGCCACCCAAAGCCCAGACAATTTTGCTGAAGAGTGCTCAAATTTTATCAAGTCAAAACACATGCTTCCCTCTGATTTTTTTTGTCATTTATTCTCAGATATTACCTTAGCCCAAGTCCAGAGGCTTTGAAAACTGAAGGTCACGTTTTAAGTGCTGGTTTTTAGGAACAGATTAATGTCCCAGCACCCTCATACATGAGTTGTCCATCAGTCATTTGAGGTGCTTGCAGACCGAGCACCGTGAGTGCTGAGTGCACCCTGTTATCAGCATTGTCCGTTTTGGCAGCTCAGTGGAGGCTGAGGAACCAAACCTCATGCTGCCTCTATGATCCCTGCATCTGTGACCATGGGAAATGCTGATGCATGTGCAGGGGTTTTGCAGAATCCTCCACAAAGCCTAAGAGATTCAGAAAAGGGACTTGCATCTCTCAAGTGGCAGACAGGAATGTCCTTCCTTTCCACTTCAGCTTTCAAATGTTAAGCTTGACCCTGTCTAACAACTGCACAAGCACAGTTTGTCGTCTTTAGGGTGCTGCAGGAGTCTCAAATGTAGTCTGGACCAGAGTAGGGACATGCGTTGACAGTGAACCCAGAAGTGACCCGGTTACCTCTGCTCCAGGATCTGTCCTAATGGGAAAACAAGTGCAGGAGGATTTTACCTTCCCTTACGGCCTCTGCACTGCCTCATATTTACAAAGTATAGTTGTGAGGGTGAAATATTTATGTTTGACCCCAAATCAAGAGTGAGTGGATGACAGCAAAACAGCAGATTGGACCTTATGTATCAAGGGATTGTGCAGCTTGGGAAGAGAACTGGGGCTTCGGTCAGGAGAGCAAAGAACATGAGCTGGAAGGTCTCGCTTGGAGAATAGGGCAGCACCATAGCAGCAACAAAATTATCTGTGTGGTTTTCAGCAGGGTACAGTTCTCCAGGAGACTGAGATCAGGTACTTCCCTCTGCACTAAAATTAATCAGGAAGGTCTCTGAAATGAATGAGCCTCTAATGTCTTTTATTTTTCCTCTGTGGGGATACTAACTAGTTCTCTTATTTCAAACACTGGTAGAAACTTAGGTTAAACCCTCAGGGATTATTTTTTTCTTCCACATTTGGTTGAAGCTGCGTTGTGGATTTGCATACAGAACAAGTTCATTGGAGAAACTGATAAAGCTAGGGATGCCTCACTACAAGTCATCTGCTCAGAGCCACCTGTTCAATGATGTGCAGATCATCTTTGTGTGTTGATGAAGGGGAGTATTCTCATGCTTTTCTTTCTAAAACATTGTCCCAAACTACAATTGCTCAATTCTTGTCTAGGTTGACTCATAGGAAGTGAAAACTCAAAAAAGTAGTGGGATTATACATTTGCATTTCCCAGCACCTAATTGTGTGTAATTTTTGCCTCACTCTCCCCCATCCCCAGCAATTCTACATGAGAAGAAACAGGAACATTTCCCCAGTTTCATGGCAACAGAGCTGTACAGTGGAGGCTCTGCAAAGCCATGCACATTACGACTTTTATGCCCTGTGGCAGGCTGGCGGTGTGTAAACTTTTCCCTCCCAGTCCTCTCTGACCCTTTCTGGATGTAAGCAGCTACAGCAAATATTAAATGTGACTTTGTTTGCTGTAGCTATCTGGCTTCCCCCTCCTAATCCTTAAGGCTGTTGAAATTATGTCCTCCATGGCTGGATGCTGGGATGCTGGTGACCCACTTCCCCAGTCTGAAGGCATTGCGGAGCACAGGGTTGCTGCAGCGCCCAGCAGCTCTGTTGAAGCTGAGTGCTGACAGCCGGGAGGCAGCAAGGGATGAACAAAATTGCTTCTGAAATGCCCATTGCACATTTCTCCCCAGCAGATGCTTCTGCCATAGCTTCATGACAAAAGGTGCTCTCAACTCATGAGGCCAGACTCCTTGCAGGTGTAAACTGGATCAGTGCTACCAGCTTCAGTTTCTTCCCGCTAAGGAGCTGTCCCTGTGCTCTTTGCCGAAAGCCTCCAAGGACTCTATTATGCAGGCAGCTTCTAGACCCTTTTTCTGAGGAGCAGCTTTATATAAGTGGCCTGTGTCACCCTGATGCAATTTGCACCGTTGTCCTTTTCTGCCCGATCCCCTGAGCATTTCACTGTGGCCTCCTGAAGTGACTGGTGCTGCTGTGCTGACTCCTACTTGGCAAGCTCCTCCCTTGGCTGAGCTCAGCCTGCCAGAATAGTACATTTTGCCTACCAGGGGCACACATGTCAACTACTGGGGGCAGGTGCTGGAGCTGCAGTTGTCCTTTCAAAACCATCAGCTGGTTAGTTTGTTTGTTTTTTTTTTTTTTTTTTTACTTTAAAATAGCTATTTCCAAGAATATTTGGTTTCTAAGGATGTTCTGTGCATTAGACTTCCCCCCCACCAACCCCCAAACCCCTCACACCTTCCCCCCAGCCAGCTGTAAACTTACATGTCCTTTGTGCTTTGGTGTGCTAATGAATGGGGTTCGTTAGCACATGTCACTGTCACATGGGCATGTCACAGTTTCTGAGAGTCTGTCTGGCCTCTGAAGCCAACTCAATGTCTGCTGCTGATTTCCAGAGCAGAAAATCTTCATGGGACCATGAGTTTAGGCAAAGTCTTGTGGATGAGCTAGGTCTAAACTCCATGTGACCACAACTTCCCTGCACAGGCTTGCTGAGCCCTGGTAGAGACAATGAACAGTGCTTTGTACCTAATTATGCAGCTTTGTAATTTTCAGACTCTCCTCAAATATGCATCTTTGATTGCTAGGTACTATCTTGCCTTCAGGTCCCAGACAGTTGCATTCAGTTTGTTCCATACTCCTTGCTCCCTTCAGGGGCAAGGCTGTCTCAGGAAGAGTGTGGTCTCCTGCTAAACACGCTGGAAACGGGACATGAAGCATGTTAGTCCTTGGGCTTGAACTGGAGAGTATGATCCTATTTCTCTAGTAAGGATAATGGTTCCTGTTGTACATCCCTGTCCTAAATCCCACCCTGTTCTGCCCAAGGGAAGCCACCAGCTGCTGTGTTATCTCATGGCTTGTTGCAGGGTCACTGTCTTCAGCAAAGCAAGTTTTTAATGGTATTTTAGCATTGATTCAGTGGAACAAAGTTTGGATAAAAAAAATTCTCAGCAACATTTGTTTGCCAGATTCATCCACTATGATCAAAGGCCCTGTCATGTGCCCGTTGAATTTAATGGACATTTTACTAATAACCTCAGGAGATCAGGATCTGACTCTCCCTGATTTGTGGACAAGACCATTATAGCTTTGTGAGAAATTAAATCCCTTCCCCTACTCTTTGGGTCTGGGGGGGGGAAGGCATGTATCGTGCTTCCTCTTTGGATGATGCCTGTTCTCACAATTGACAATTATCTGAGATAGTAGCTGGTGTAGCATTTGTCAGAGGAGTGTGCTGTGGCAATGTCTCTCATCACCATATATTTAGCCCTGAGTCTGGGAGATGGCTCATACTAAACAGAGCTGAGCCAAGGTTACCTCTGTGATCGTAGCCGTGCATTTCTAGTCCCTGCAACTGCTGGTGCTGCTGGTTCAAAGCGGTGAAGCTTTGAACTTCCATTTCTTTTTATTCTTTCCTAGCAGACTTGGTAGAGGAAAGAGTATTGAGATGATTACTCTGTCTTCCCCCAAGATTTATATTTCTGGAATATGTCTCAAATGTACTTAGGGAAAAGGAATGAAATTCAGCGGCACGTCTGTGCTAGCAGAGCAAACATTTTGCTGGTGGTAGCTCTTTCTCCCTTCATGTTAGCACTGAATTCGTTCTGGTATTCCTGAAATGCTTTTAAACACTTCATTTCTTCTCTAGTGAGCCAAGATGGTCACTTGTGTGAAAGTTAGTTTTTGGGAAGAAAGCACTAAGCCTCTTGTAAGGGCAAAGCTGTGCCTGTGTTTAGACTCATTCAGTCACTCTCTGTGGCATTTCAACTGATACCTCTTTTTATGCCTATCACTTTTTCATTTCCTTTGGCTGGGATCCCTGTTTCTTTCTGCTGAAATGTTTGGAGGACAAGCAATTCCCTGTCTGCCTGCAGATGAAATGAGATCAGCTTTCAGCACTGAGTTGTATAACAGCTGCCCACTGTCACTACAGAGCAAGTTTTGGGACAGTGTCATCAGCTTTGTCAATCCATATGTCCCAGGGAGGTTTTTAGTGGATCAAAGCTTAAGTGTGCATTAACTGGATCAAATTCTTAAATGTACATCCAAGATCTGAAGTGACAAATGGGACACCCAACTTTCATTAACCAAGCAAAACTGTAATTCCTTGATGTAAGCTGCAAGTTTCCATGAATTCCAGCTATCCATAAGTGTATGATCTCTTATACCGTGCTCACCCTGGTTTGTATATGAATGTGTGTGAATGAGCAAGAAAAAAAAATTAATAATGTCTTTGCAAATTTTACCTATTTTTAAAAATAAAGCTTGTAATTGCCCGGTTTGCACTTTTGAAAAGCATGTCACAGAAAGACCAATGTGAACAATATCAGGGTTTCAGTTTGACAGAGCGAGTGTAAAAAGGCCTGGTGGAAGCTTGCAAAGGTGTATCGTAGTTTCTAATAATAAAAATGCCTCACTTGCCTTAGATGTGGGACGCTGTGTCCTGGAAGATGGTCAGCCTCTTGTTATCTAACATCAGAGCCTCCTCCAGTGAGAGCATGCCCTAAATTGCTCTTTGCAATTGCATTCATCTCTGAACGAGGTGACAAGACCCCAGGGCTGGTAGGTCAGCACCACACAAGCTATATCAGATCCCAGGTGGCTTTGCTAGGAGGATCAGCATCAGCCTGTCTTGTCTGCACATGCCAGGCAGCTGATGGGCTGATGAACAGTATGTGGAGCTCAGACAGCTCATGATTTACATAGGTTTGCATAGACAGCTATGTAACTGAAACGGTACGTGCTTCAGATGACTTGTCTGCGGAGACCCTGCTATTGAAAAGAAAGTCTCAGGACTGAGTTTGGGTATATTTCTCTTTGTCTAAACATAAAAGCATGATCAGTTCAACTTGCTTCACTTACCTGGTTTATATTAGTTAAATTTGTACAGTATTGTTCTTTCAGCCTAAGAGTGGCTTCACTTCATCCATTACCTTGATTTTTCTTTAACTGACTAAGTTTAAATAAGAAACCAACCACATCAGGTGCAAAATTTGCTAAGTGATTGAAATGTGGGCCTGCTCAATAGCTCATGGTCTGACATTAGCTCTAGGTCACTTCTCAATAGTCTCTGAGCATCCATAACATGACAGCTGCCTTCAGGGTAGCTAAAGGAATGAAAAAATTAATGCTTATTTATTTTATTTTAAATAATCATCTCATATTGTAAAAAACCTAATAAACATACCTTTGCCAGATGTGCAGCATTTATAAATCAGTATAAGCAGCTCTGTTCCTCTGAGAAAGTCATTTGGTGTATTTTGATTTGTATCTTTCACTCATCAGGCCTGTCTGCATGAGATTAACCCCTTGAAATTATCTTGTCTCTGAAAAGTCATCGTGGACTATTTCTTTGCAGCACTGTCTAGCTTTTAATAGGAAACGTCAACCCAGCATTCTGGGTGTTTTTGGACAATGGGTTTCGTTATGGAAGTTCCCATAATAATTTTTTTCCAGGAATAAGCTGTTTTTTTCAGGCTGGATAAATTCCAGCTCAAGTAATTACACTCTGTTTTCCTCAGTTCCCCCAAAGGTCCAATTAATTCAGGCATTCTTAGCATAAAATTGTTACATGCTGCTACTGTACATGGCTAAACAGCTGTCGTACTTCCCCCCAACAGCGAATACATCTTGGTGGTGCATAAACTGATTCTCTTACATCACTCTGCTGTGGTGTGCCAGAATGATTTAAATCCAGTCCTCCAAGAAAAAGCACGTTGATTACATATACTTTTATCATGGTCTTCCTAATCCTGCTAGTCTTGCTTGTCCTTCACTGGTTTTCTCATTCAGAAGAGAAGATGGGAAGAGGCAAAAAGTCCTGCTAGTTAAATTCACTTCTGGATCTTGAACCACCATGGCTGGGGATGGTCTCAGAGCAAAGGGTGGCATGTTGCCAGGGCTGCTGGGCACACCCGGAGGCTTTAATCACACTGCACATGTTGTTCTGAATACCTGAGAGGGCACCCACTACTGAAGTAATTAGTTACCTCCGGGTTGCTTAACAGACCTGTGACACTGATTTGTTAGCTGTTGTCTGACTATAGTGACAGAGGGTTTTAAAAACCCGGAGAGTCCGTGGAGATGAGAAGCCTACAGCCGCAGTAGTGTGTGTTCTGCTTTTTCTTCTGAAAGCATTTTTAATCTCTGCTTTTTTTGTCCAGGTCTCAGTGCGATCGTTGCAGCAGGAGCATGCTGCTTTGATGCCAACCAGTTCCCAACCCTAATGATCCATGGTTTGTAAAATCAGCTGCAGTGCTCATGTCTGACCCTTATTGGCAGACCAGAGCCAGCTGTCCCATCAGGGGCTTTTGAAAGGGGGCCTTTCCAGGCCTTGTCCAGCTTTGGAAAGCTTGCCCTCCTCATAACCACTGTGGTAGCCAGGCTGTTTCATCACCAGGGTGGAAAAGCACAGCCTCTTGCTTTGGCAGTTTGAGCAGCTGAAAAGCAATGTGCTGCCCAAAGGTCAGCCCAGGCTGCTGGGTGGAACGGTGTGCTGCGGGCAGCAGGAGGGCTGCAACGACAGCGGTTCTCAAGAAAATAAAGCTGAGTATGAGAAGGATCAGAGAGGGGAAGTTTCTCTACTATGTGCTTGGCTGTTTGACCTTCAGGGATCCTTTTGGCCATGCTGTGGGATTTCCAGTTTTGTGTGTCAACCCCCAGCATCTGCACCCAGGACAATGCGTGTTGTGGAGCTAGAGCAGGCTGGGGTAATCCACTTCTGTCTCGTCTGTGCCTGTGGATGCTTTTATCTTTCAGCCCACGAGGGGCTCAGTTCACCGTCTTGCTTTGCTGGAGGGATAGGATTTCAGCTGGCAGCTTCTGGGTCAGGCTGGCTTCGGCAGGTGGAGCAGCTCTGGGAAGAAGGTGATGGTTCAATGCAGGGTGTCTTGTGTCGGGCTGTCTCTGATGTCCATCAGTGTTTCATCCAGTGCCGGTTTACAGCTTCCTTCCTGCATGGCTGGCAGAGGTAGCTGTCATCCTACCAGACCCCTCTTTTGACAGTGACGCCGACATCCTTTGGTCACAGCCCCAAGCACGGGCTGCAGACACAGAGGTGGTGTGTGCCCAGCCACCGCAGAGCCTGCCTTTCCTGCCTGCATTGCCAGCATCAGCCACCTCACATTTCATCTGAGTTCAGTCTGGAGGTGGACAGATTCAGCACACATCCTTCCTGGGGAAAGGCTGTCAGCCCTGAGACTTTGCTTCCTCCAAGCCCGTTGACTGCCAAGGCATGATGTGGAGTAACTGATCTAAGGGTAGACAGCTAGTTAAAGCCATTAGGAAAATAGGTTTCATTTCACATATATAACTGGGCAAACTGACTCCAGAGTTTCTCATGCATAGACGTGGAGTCATACCATCTTTTTCTTCATCTGCCTGTCTTCATAAACATACCTGCATGGCACTTGGGTACCATGATATTGCAAATTCAAAACATTTCTGATTTCTTGGTGCTAGGGATGTGGTCTGTTTGCTGTTGGAGAGCTTTGCCTCAGCACCCAAGAGGTGTGAGACCAGCACTTCTCAGGGCCACGAACACATTTCCCAGTCAGGAGGCAAGTTGTGTCAAGCTGAAGTTTGGCTGGCTGCACCCATGGTCAGGTCCTTTGCTGAGCAACCTGATCTAGTTAGTGTCCCTGCTTACAACGGGAGGGTTGGGCTAAATGACCTTTAAAGGTATCTTCTAACTCCAACCATTCTATTAATTTATTCTGATAGCAGTGGTTGTGAAGGAAGCTGGAAGCAAAGCCCTGCCCCTCCTTTTCCCCTCAGCTTTGAAGCTGAGCTCTACTGCTGCACCCCACCACACTGCATTGCAGCTGCAGGCAGAGACATCTCTCCCCAGTCTCATATGTCCTCAGTCCTGATTCTGACTGACCTCAGCCTCTGACCTCAACCCTGACCCACACTTGCCTCTCTGCACCCCAGTGCCTGCTAGCGAGGTCCCAGCTTACTCCTACCCGGCTATTGCACCCAGCTCCCTGTGCACCCTGCTTTGCAGGGAGGCTGGCTTTCACTGCTCCCCAACTACTCTTTCTTTCCCACCTGATCAAAAGGTTTGATTTCTGTCCTTGCAGACTCCCAGAGCCTTGTGAAAGTCTGTCCCTATGGGGGCAAGCTGGTGACCCCCTCAGACTTTTGCTAGGTCTCTTTCTATGACCTGCTGTTGTGGTTTAACCCCAGCTGGACACTGAGTACCACACAGCTGCTCGCTCATTCCCCCACAGTGGGATGGGGAAGAAAATCAGAAGGGTAAAAGTGAGAAAAGTCATGGGTTTAGACAAAGACAGTTTAATAAGTAAAGCAAAAGCTGCTCATGCAAAAAAAAACCCCAAAAAAACAAACCAAAACAAAAAAAACCACAAAGCAACAAAACGAGGAATTCCTTCACTACTTTCACTACTTCCCAGTGGCAGGCAGGTGTTCAGCCATCTCCAGGAAAGCAGGGCTCCATCACACCCAACAGTGACTTGGGAAGATAAATGCCATCACTCTGAACATCTTCCCCTTCCTTCTTCTTCTTCCCCCAGCTTTATATGCTGAGCATGACATCATACGGTATGGAATACCCCTGTGGTCAGTTGGGGTCAGCTGTCCCAGCCATGTCCACTCCCAGCTTCTTGTGCACCCCCAGCCTCCTCGCTGGTGGGGTGGTTTGAGAAGCAGCAAAGATCTTGACTCTGTGTAAGCCCTGCTCAGCAACAACTAAAACATCCCTGTGTTATCAACACTGTTTTCAGCACAAGTACAAAACATAGTCCCCTATGATCTGCTATGGGGAAGATTAACTCTATCCCAGACAAAACCAGCACACAGGCTGTCCTCTCTGCCTTGTTGTTAGATGCCTGCGTAAGTTCTGCACATATCCCCAAACCTTTTTAGAGGTGCTGCCTTACCTGGGCTGAGGTGCTGGTCTTATGTAATGTGTCCATCTGGGTCTGCCTCTCACTAAAGGTGGGCTGTTGGGTACGGCTGCTGGCCTCCTCCCCCACCAGCACAGGAGGGGAAGCAGCCTGGGTGTTCCCCTGCAAAGGAGAAGGGGGGGTAAGGAGCTGATGTTGGAGTATCCCAGTGCTTGGGGTTGGTGCCAGGGGCTGAGACCAGGAGGTCTCAGGCCCCAGAATGTGACTGGTGCCCAGAGAAGCTGCTGAGGGCTTAGTTTTGGGTTACGGGCTGCACAGCCAGAGCTTAATTTGCTCTTTACTTTGTGCCAGATAGGGAATCCCTGTGGGGAGCAGATGCTGGAACCTGTCTTTTCCCCTGGGCCAAGGGTGTGGGGATATTAAATTGCCATTTTCAGGATGACCTCCTGCCTCTGCGCAGTAGTCACGAGAGTCCAGTGGAGATGCAGCTCCCCTCATCCTTTTCCTCAGCTTTCCCATTCTGTTGTCTTGGTTTTCTTCATCTCCTTGTCCTTTTCTCCTTAGCATCTGGACAACACAGATCCATATGGCTTTAACAGAATATCATTAACCTGCAGCACTACTGAAGGCTCATGCTTTCTTAAAAACATACCGCTTTCTATTTTTACCCTGTCTGAACTACAGGCACCTCAGACCAAGCTGAGGAGGTATGACCCGCTGCTGGTCTCAGCTGCTGGTCTCATCTGCTGTCTCCCTGCACAAGTCTTATCCTTCTGGTGCTTCAGCCACGGCTTGAACACCAGGTTGCGTCTGTTCCGGCTGTAGTCCCATTAGAAATTTGTAATACAGCATCTAAAAAGGTTAGGAGGAAACTTTGCGTTTTCAGATATGCATAGGCACATGGGGATCCCAGGAAATTTAAAGGAGAGTATGGGGTTATGTTCTGTTTCTATTTCAAATCCTCTTCTTCCCCCACCCTCATCTATTTTTTCTCCTGCTTTCACAAGTGCTGCAAGTAGTGAGATCACTTACAACACTATGAATTTGATGTGGTACAACAAGAGTGTGCTTGTGCTCCCCTCCCAGTGCATGTAAGTTTACCTTGTTTGCATGGCTTTTGAAGCAAGAGGCTGATAATAGTTTGCATCATAAGAAAAAAAAAAAGGACTCTCAGTTTTTGTTTCCCTCAATCTAGGTTGTATTTTCTTTATTTAATGGTAAGCAAATATTTACTGCGTTTATTTCATGTGGTTGCTTTCCTGCTCAATGATAATTAAATGCTTTTATGTAATACTTTGGTGTATAAATTTTGGGGGTGCAGTGGGGGTTATTTTGTTTTACCTTTCAGGTTGATTGCAAGCATTCTCAGCATTTACCAGCTATTGTGCTGACAGACAGCTTAATCACGTGTCCATTGTAGGCACTGATGGTCCAGCACTTCCAGTTGGAAGCATATGGACCTTTGAAGCTATTTGTAAACTGCGTGGTTGTGAATGTCAAAAGAAGTTATTTCGCCTGAGAATTAAAAAAAACCAAAGAAGTCTAACACTGTGGGATCCAGCTGGACACTTAACTTTCCAGACTTCAGGAGTTCTAAAATTAAAACCTGAAATTAAATAAAAATCAAACTTTGAAACCTTCCTAGGTCCCTAAGTTTCACCTTGAAAGGCCTTCTTAGCTTCTCAAACATCTAAAGCTCAAAGCACGTGGATTGTACTGGTTTGACTGAAAAACTAATTTTTTGCAGCAGTTTTTAACTTGGGTGTTCAAACTCTGAAGCAGAGGACATAAGGCATAGAACGAGATTTGGGTTTTTATTGTATTATGCAGTGAAAATTGCTTACGTAATGTAAACGTATGTAGTCAATACAGTTCATGCCTTACAGCATCAGACTGACTCTGAGACCTTGCCACAGTTCTAGAGCATACTGGCTCCCAAAACCAGGTTGTTCCAAATTGTCTGTTTAGATGTCTAAAGTAGATTTTTTAAAAAAAATTATTTTTTTTTTTTAAAAAAAGGTATTAATTAGGCAGGTGGCAGATCTCTGCTGCTTACTTGGGAATAGTCTGTCCTGATAGAGCTGCAGTTGGAGTGGGACCTCATAGTTTATTGTGATTTATTTCTGTTATGGCCCAAACCTTCCCAGTTAAGAAGAGGGCTTCTTTTTTTCTTTCTCCAGCTGCAATGTAATGAGGTGACATACACCAAAATCTGCATTTCCATTGCATATAAGGAGCAGAGAGGGAGCCCCAGAAGCCTGGCTATACACCGGGCTCCTTTGCCCTGGAAGTAAGACAGGATGTGGGTGACTGCACACATTTATTCTTTCCCTTGTGGTCTCTGCTAGACCTGACGCATCCTTTTTATAAAGGGCTTCTGTTACAGTAAGGTGTCACTTCAGTCCCTGTTCACAGGTGTTACTTCATGGTTGTTGGTTGGGTTTTTTTCACCATGAGATAATCAAGACATAAGCACAGATAATTTTAGGAGGACTTTGTCTAAGGCTTCTGGTAAAATCATTGTGCACTTTGTATTTCTGTACAAATTTCCAGGTAAATTCTTCAGTGCAGAGTTCTGCTTTTGCCTCAGGATCTTACTGCAGTTCCTGCAGTCCCAGAGATGGACTTCACCCCATCAGGGAAAGCATGAGTGTCTCAGCAGTGTTCATGCCTGCCACGCAGCTCCTGTTCCAAGGCTCTGTGTTTCTGCACTTAGGGCTGTGAGCTCTGAACACGTGTCATTCAAGCACCTGACGCTGCCCAGGATCACACAAAGTAATGCCTTGTAAGTTTTGAAATGCCCTCCCAAAGGTTTCTGCAAGGAGCCTTGTCAGTACTGTCTTGCTAGCATTCCCTCTGAGGAGGATGGAGTCATCCCTGGTTTTATTCCTCTCCCTTTGAGGCATTAGGCACAGTCATTGTGTGGAAAGGCTGGAAGCTGAGATGTTGTGACCTAAAAGGACAATCTGCTTGAAATTCTTGGAAGGTGAAAAGTTCTATGTGGTTTTACTTACCAGTGAGAGTGGAAGGTTTTCACTGCTGTCCTTGCCTATCTGTGGAAGCATGGGATTTAATTTCTTCCCCTTATCAGGACAGTTGCTCTTGATTTTTCCTCCTCGCCTTCCTGCTTTTGTGTAAGGCTGCTGCTCCAGATGCGGCTTGTGCCTACTTTATACCCCTGCTGTCTTGCAATTCAAAACTGCCTTTGGTCTTGAACAGAACACAACCAAAAGCAAAGCACATCATGGCCACAGAACAATATTGCCTCATGAAGCAGCTTTGAAATAGCCACCTTGGTTTCTCACTTTGCTTAACAGCTTCTGTTTCAGACCGTTCTGACCCAGTTTTTCCAGGGCTTGAGAACTCATTGCCTGCTGTACTTGGTGTCTGCTGTATGGCTCACTCGGTGCAGTGATTTGCCGCTTGGCTTTTCCAGTTTCTCTGGCTTCTTTGCAATCAGCCAACAAAAGGGCAGATGTTGAAGATGTTTCAGGCAGCAGGTTGCTAACGTGGGCACTGTTCAGACAGTGCCTGTGCATCCCTGCAGCAGCGTGAGGAATGACGGGAGGATGTACAACGTGCTGGTGGTAGAAGGCAGATGATCTCAGAACCTGAAAGCTTTGCATAGGAGAGTCTCTGCCAGGGAATGTTAAATATTACTCCATGCCCAGCTATAAAACTCTGCATATACTATCATGCTGTAAGCTATTTGTTTCAATCTTCCCTTAGAGTTGTTACCCAGAGAACTCCTCAAGGCCAGCATGTAATTTTGCAAACATTCAGTCCCTTCTGTAAGTGACTGCCTGCTGTACACATCTTGTCTTTTTTATTATGATGCTGGTTTAGACTGTGTATGTCCTTTCTTGTCCAGGAGAATGAATCTGTGTAGTTTTTCTTAGAAAATAATAATTTTTAAAGTTGAAGAACTAATTCTATTTTTAAATGGATTTAATTTTATCCTTTTTCTCCCAGAACACGGTTATTTTTAAAGGTAAAATAGCTCACTAGATTCTAGGGCCTGGGCAGCTTAAAGGAGCAGTTACGGAAGCTAAACGTTTACTTTCCAAGTTGCTGACTCAATTCCCATACACATAATGGTGAGCAATGTTGCCATCTGACAGCTGCCTGCAGCTCACATCAAAATGAGATGGTGGTTCAAATCCAGTCCTTGAGGCTGAAGGAAAACCAAAGGAAAGCAAAAAAAATAAGCCACTGTAATTTCTCCTGCAGGCTGGGATCCAAATTCCAAGAACAGAGATGGGTAGATCACACATGGAGCTCTCTGCCTGGAAAGCCTCCTTATCTCAGTGAGTAAACTCACCCTGTCCTTCGCAGGTAAGGATGTGACTCATCTTTCAAGGTGCTTCTCAGCAGGGATGACCTGACTAGCCAAATGGTAATCTTAAAATATGGTGGGTGCTGGGTGCTTTCTGTTAGCTAAGATGTGTACCTGGTGACTGAATTTTCTCTGAAAAGACTCATGTTTAAAGAATTCTGTAATTTTTGAAAAAATGCATGTCGTTACTTTCATGTTCCTGAAAACCCTTACGTGTTTGAAGTGCAGCACACTTCAAGGCTCTGCAGGATTAAGAAAGCAAAAGTTGACCTCTTAAATGGATCAACTCCTAGGCTGGCAGAGGCACTAGTAGATTTGTAGATTGATACAGTGCTAATGAGGTGCCGTTATAGGCCTATATTTGCTTGTAATGTAATCAGAGCTTGCCTGTAATCAGAATATTGCTGATTTCATACCTTGATTTCAAGTTATTAAAAAACTGGATAGGTCTTCTAGGAGATAAGAAGATTGGAAAGGAAAAACTGGAATGGGCAACACAGGAAAAATAATCAGCCATGCCCATGTTCCAGGAAACAGAAACTTCCCTGGGAAAATGTCTTTTCCATCACTTAGGGTTACAGCTGCCCACTGATAACCACAGGGCTAGGATGAGACATGAGAGTAAGCCCATCAAGTATGCTGGATGGCACAACCTGGCTTATTTAATGAGTTGCTTCAGTAGGTATTATAACTGATGTGAATTAATCTCTTCAATGCATGACTGGATCTCATGGTTAGAAGTCAGGTTCCCTGGGCTGGCAGATGGTGCAGCCTGGAAGATCAGCTCAGCAAGCAAAGCTAAGCCACTGAAAAGCATCTTTTCTTAGGCATAGATGTGTTTCTACCTGCTGCTTAAATATTAATCTATTCATTCTTTCTCTGATTCATTAGGGTGTTAGGGAATGATGCCCAGAATTCAGAAAAAAATAAAATCAGAGTTTGTTGCAATGTTGGTCTCCTCTGGGTGAAAAAAACAGAGTAGAAAAACCTGTTTCACATGGAGTTTGCCCATCTCCTCACTCCTGTGTCCTCACAAGTTTTATTTAGAGATACATAATTCACATGCCAGCTGTCCCTTGTGAATGGTTAGTGGCAAATGCAACTCACCCAGATAAGCACTCCTGATATTTCCTTCTTATACTAGCTCTGTCATCAGACAGGAAAAGCCAAGGTACAGTTGGACTTGATGATCTCAAAAGTCTCTTCCACCCAGGTGATCCTATCATTTGGGAGCAGAGGGATCCACAGTCAGTGTTTGGAGGGAGAGATGTGGGATGAGACCAAGAAGCTACGGACATGCCTTTTTATTCAACTTAACAGTCCTGCTATAGCATCAGCAGGTGCTGATGAAAAGGTAAAAAAAGTGAGGAGGTTGGTTTTTGCACTGTCAACTCAGACTCTGTTCAGGAAACTGAACATGTTTTATAAAATATGCCTGTGTAGATACTTAAGCATGGTGGAATATGTTGGGCTTGGTTAGTGCTAAGAAGTACCTTCTTGATTCTTTGTTACCTTTGTTCTTATTATAAAGTAATTGATGAGTTTGTTGTCTTTGAACAAGGAAGCTCGCCTGATAATTTTGCAGCATTTAGACAGCTTTGTTACTGATTGCCTTTTTTCAGGGTCAGTAGGAGGACATGAAGTACATTGGCTGATGCTTAAATCCTAGGGTGAAACACCAGAAGCAAGTCAAGAAGGCAAACTGGAGAGCTGAGTTGCTGATTATACTTCATATGTCAAATGTGCTTCCAAAAAACAGAAGGCATTAGACAAGAACAGGAAAAATGTCTGTACTCTTCCACTCTCCAGTGCACAAGTTCAATTCTGTGTTGGTCTCTTCCTCTTAACATATTCTGTTTAATAAAAGCCATTGTTTAAGGCTAATTAGATTAGTTTCATACATCTTGGAAGCCATGGAAAGATGAAGAGCAACAAACAGATGAGATGTTCAGGAGAACCTCGCTTTCTATTTCTGGCTTTGAAGTTGTCCCAACCCAATGGCGTCTCCCTGCCTTATGTTCCCACTGAAAAATTCATTTATTCAGATCACTTTTGTCTCAGAAGACATAAAAACTCCTGTCTTGTTTTAACCCCAGCTGGCAACTAAGCAGCACACAGCCGCTCGCTCATTCCCCCACAGTGGGATGAGGAGGAGAATCAGAAGAGTAAAAGTGAGAAAACTTGTGGGTTGAAACAAAGACAGTTTAATAGGTAAATCAAAAGCCAAGCATGCAAACAAAGCAAACCAAGGAATTCCTTCACTACTTCCCAGTGGCAGTCAGGTGTTCAGCCATCTCCAGGAAAGCAGGGCTCCATCACCCCCAACAGTGACTTGGGAAGATAAATGCCATCACTCTGAACGTCCCCCCGCTTCTTTCTTCTTCCCCCAGCTTTATATGCTGAGCATGACATCTTACGGTATGGAATACCCCTGTGGTCAGTTGGGGTCAGCTGTCCCAGCTGTGTCCCCTCCCAACTTCTTGTGCACCCCCAGCCTCCTCTCTGGTGGGGTGGTGTGAGAAGCAACAAAGACCTTGACTCTGTGTAAGGCCTGCTCAGCAGTGACTGAAACATCCCTGTGATATCAACACTGTTTTCAGCACAAGTACAAAACATAGTCCCCTGTGATCTGCTATGAGGAAAATTAACTCTATCCCACACAAAACCAACACACCTCCTCACTGAGCTTGTGCAAGGAGAAGTCCATGAGCTGCCTGTCACAATACTACCTTCTTGCCTTGCAGCTTCTGCACATGCAATGCTGGGCAGTTTCAGGGTAACAGATGATGTCCCAAACTCAGACAGTGGTTAACATGTATTTTCCCACCACTGCTTAAACTGAAATCACTGATAGATTTTAGAGTTAGCCTTGCTCTGGTGTAGCAAGATCCCCTTATATCTCCTGTCCTTGGGTGTCTGTACTCTCTCCATGCAGGCATAAATGCACTGATGATTTATGCCTGATTCAAGTTTTTAAGGGGCTCCCAAGAAATTAGAGAAGAAAGCAATAATTCATTGAGCTGCCTGCCATAAGCCAGCTGAGGCTGGCCCAGGGGTAAAAACCAAGAGACCAGATCATCCAGGGAAAATTAGATTGCCCAGGATGTAGTGGGAAACCTAATTGGCTAATTTAAGCTAGATACCTAACTCTTGGATGGCTTATGTTCTGAGATACAACACTTGTCTTGGTTCTCATATGCTGGTCTTACCAGTTTCATACCAGAGTAATTCAATTCACCCATGCAGGTGTGAGAGGACAATGACATCTGTAAATAGTTGATGATTTGTGACCATGGAGTATAAAATAGGTGCTATGTCATGGATTTTAATTGCTGTGTAAGTTCTGTGTGCTGCTTGAATGCTTCATTCAAGGCTTTTAATAGCGGTAAAATACATCATTACCTTTCTTAAGAGTGAGGCTAAATACAATGACTGCTGTATTGTAGAGTAAGAGTTTGTGGCCTCTGTCCTTCCTACTTGCACTTTAAAACTTTTAACTTTACTATTTTCAAAAGAACATTGTGTGAACTTAGCAAAAACCTGAATTCAATCTGAGTTTTTAAGTTTAAATTTGTGGCAAGATGTGCTTAAACTTATTATAAATGCAGCAAAGTAAGGAACAGGGTTTTTTCTAATTCTTTTCAAAGGCATGACTTCGTGTGTGCTGAGCTGATCATGTCAGGAAAGAGTCAAACTTTAGCTGGTGGAGGTGGCCTCATTTTCTCAGGGGCAGGTGGTTTCAGAAGTCTCTACTGGTGCACCTTGTCCCCTGGCAGGGACAGGAAGAAGTGCCTGATTTAATGCTGGCAATTTTCTACATTCATATGCATACCATCAGTCTTACTCTTTCTTCGTTTGGGCCTTTCACACAACACTAGCAGAGAAAGAAGCATTTATTTTAGTGAAAAATGTGATTGTGAAAATGTAAATTATCAGCAGGCTGCAGGCATACCTGGCTCTCTTCTAAAATTAATTGTAACTCACTTTTATTTAGCACTTGACATTGTCCATTTAATTCAGCACTGAAGTTTTATACAGGTTTCTAAAGTGTCACTTACAGTTTCATTATCTGACTTCAATGCCAAAAACCAAGACAGGTGAGCTATGTTTAACTCAAAAGAAGCAATAAAAGAACATATGCTTATTAAGCAATAATAGAGGAATCCTACTAAGCTCTTTCTAAAATTGCTTCTCAAACTCATTCTTCAAATGACTATTGGGTACTTTTTCCACAGAAGGAGCTAGTTAATATTTATTATCAACACTAATGTGGCTGAGAGGGGTATCTTTGCCAATGACATTACAGTATGAACAAAGCAGTTTTGAGATGTAGTTACATATCTTTCTTCCTGTTGGATAAAAACTTCCTAATCTGAATTTATTTAAAGAAAAATTGACAGAGCAATGAATATACTTACAGACTACCTGTGGGTGAGTCTTGCACAGAAAACACAATCAGGACTTTATACCAAAGTCTGCTGAGATCTGTGTTGAGAAATAGTGTTTTTCTGAGCTTTTACAATTTTGAGAAAATTGAAAATTATACTTATTAGCCATTCAAATGAAGAGTTAGTGATCTGAGATACAGCCAGTTTATAAAGCATAATAAATTATATATTTGTACATAGACTTTGTGGTAATACATATTAATATGCCCTGTTGTGTCTGGACAAGTAATAAAATGATTGTTTCTGAATTCTCAACTCTATGCTAACATTTGTTGTAAAACCTTTTTCTTTTTAATCCAGAAACAAAATTCTCTGTGCAGTTTGTATTTTGTTTTTTTTTGTTTTGGTTTTGTTTGGTTGTTTTGTTTTTTTTTTTCTGGAAGGATAAATTAATGGACCATTCAGAAAGAAACAATCTCTGCAGGGAAAGATGCAAATCAATCATCTGTGAGTGGCTGATGTCCCCGCAGTCACTCGCGCTGGGCAGCCTCCAAGGATGGAAGAATACCCCTCTCTGCCGACCTGCTTCATCCTGAGGAAGGCAGCTTGCCATTGCCTGCTGGGTGGAGTTGTCTCCCCTCCTATCCTACCCCAGACTGGGATTGTCCTTATGTCCTTCTTGCTCTCCAGCATACTCCAGGCTCAGAATGAAAGGCAAGAAAAATGTTAGAGGAAAAGACTCACCGAGGGCAGAGAGAGCACCTGGAGAGACCAAGTGACTGACAGAAATATCAGTGGCTGCAATAACCACCTAGGATTCACAGACTACTTAAAAGGAATGCACAACAAGTATTTGCAAAAGATTAAATTTCCTTCTTTCTCTGTGTAGTGCAGGTGAGCTGACAGTTATTAAAAAAAAAATCTGCAGAAGTTCTTGAGGAAAAGGAAAAAATTGTCAGTGGGTTTGAGAAAATGGTTAGACTGGTCTAGGGACAGCAGAATAAATGTCCTGCCGTGGAGTGCTGGTTCAGGAGCAAAACCTGTGTACGCTGTGATAAGCTGATCCTGCTCCACTTCTGTTGGGTCCACTCCTGTGAGAGCAGGATGACATTATCACAAGCATTTGTCTCCTGGACACATGTAATGCAAAGAGCTCTTCTGCAGAAAGAGGCTGATGACTGCAGATTTAAAGGGAACAAGTTTATTTCTTTGCTATTCCAGTTCGTTGCAGTGGTAGTCATCAAATAATGATTGCCTCAGGTTTTTTAAGATCAGACTCATCGCCTTTCAATCTGAGGCAGTCCACTGTGACACTACAGGGTTTTTTTCTGTTAATCTCTACACTCCCCCACTATCATCCATATGTAACCCACCACTCCCATCATAGCTGTGGCTGCTTTAGTAGAGTTTGAGAAGGCTTTAGTAAAAAAGTATATGTTAGCTGTTTTAAAACCATATCTGGCCTGGAAAGGTGCTCTGACATGGGACCTTGAGGAGGACTGTGGTTGGTTGCTAGCTTTCAGCTTCCTTGTGAGCACAGCTCGGATCTCCTCAGCTCCTACTCAGGTAAACAGGCATAACTGTATTTCTCTTCACTTGTTATTTTTGCAGCAGTTCTACAGAAGACTCTAAATTCCATGGGATGTATGCTATCCTTTACATACCCACAAAGATTTGGCTGTCTCAGTGTTACAATTACACGCACCCCCAACACAACAGTGCAGAAAGACCTTCTTGGAAGTCATTACCTGCGCTGTGCTTTGGATCACAAGGCCTAATGAACTGCAATTATTTGAGGAGATGTTTATTATTAAGCTGACACCTTTATCACTAGACTAAATCCCTCAGTTCTTTACTGAGACAAAACTCTCCTGGTTGAAGTCAATAAAATCTGTAGGCTGTGGCTGGATGCTGCATGTCTGAAGCAAAGCGTAGTAGTTTAAAGTTTACTACCTTTTGAATTCCTACATAACTCCTAATAGGTGCTATCTATCAGCATAGAAATGGAAACAAGGACTGAAATGTTAACAAGGCTTAGTTTAGTTCTGTCAAGGTGAAATACCCAAACAGCTTCTATCTATGGAGAAGAGAGCTCAGCATTACAAAGGCAGGCATTGTTGATTGGAAGTCATGGACTTTCTTCTTTTAATTATAACGGACAAATGCATTCAGGTGCAAATTTCACACAATATGTGGCCCACAAGCCTTTGGAATACAAATACTGTAAAAATCCAGTTTGAAGTGGGTTTGTTGCAAGCAGAGACCAGCTGAACTCCACATGGTCAGGACCCCATTGCCCGCTGCTACGCACAGTACTGTGCGTTAAGAGTACCAGCCCTTCTTGGAGAGGTACCCTACTTGGGTAAATCTCATCCTGCAAATGGGGTATGGCATGTGAATTTAAGATACTCAATTAGAAGGTATCACAAAGCGATACACAAATACCGATTAATAAATAGCAGCCCTGCAAGGATTTTAGTCTGGAGCTTGTTTGTAACTAGACTGAATTAATTTGCCTTACGTCCCAATTCTGCAAGGTCAGGATGCACTTTTGTGTGTGAATATGCCCCTTGAAATCACCAGGAACAACTATTAAGGTCATAGAAAGCTTCATGTCTGCCACTGATCTGAAGCCTACTGCAGATGTTTACCTGGAGCACAATTTTTTAAATTATATGCTTTGTGATGTGGAATTTTCACAGTCAATGGAGTAGGTAACATTGGACTCAGCAGGAGGATGGTGTATAGTCTTTGTTGCATCCAGAACTCGTAGTTGGTTGTATCTGGTGTGGTCTGTGCCCAGGGTCTGCGGGTTGAAGAAGGTGATCTCAAAGATGTTGTTGGGCACCAGCTCTGGTTCCATCAGAGTTCATTCTGCATTAACCTGGGGAAATTCAATACAAATATGTTAGTATAATACACAACAACCATAGCAGTGGTGATATGCAATTCATCAGCTATTTTAACCCCAAATTAAATCTTCTTGAGGTACACATTGGACTTCCCCATCTTTCTGCCTCACCCACCAAGTTCATCCAGGTCCTTGAGCAAAAGCAATCCCACGAAGTGGTTTACCTTTACCTGAGGCAGGAATAACCCAGACTGTTTTTCCCAGGAAATTTTTAATGCGAACCACAGGGGTTTTATCCCCCTCCACAGTATGTAAAAGTCTTGATTGTGCAGGGCTGTCTCTGTTGGCAGGATGTCTGGTACTGACTAACCAGGTGGCTTTTGCTGAATGTGTGTCCCAGTGTTTGCAAGTTCCACCACCCATTGCTCTCAGTGTGGTTTTCAGCCGCCCATCGCATCGTTTGACTGTCCCGGAGGCTGGTGCGTGACAGGGAACGTGGTACACACACCCAATGCCGTGTTCTGTGGCCCGAGTGTTAGGAGATGATTTCAGACATGAGTCCCATTGTCTGACTCAGTTCTGTCTGGGGTGCCATGTCACCACAAGACTTGCTTTCCAAGGCCTAGAACAGTGTTCTGGGTGGTGGCGTGGGGCACAGCACGTGTCTCCAACCAGCCAGTGATTGCTTCCACCATGGTGAGCACGTGGCGCTTGCCACTGCGGGTCTGTGGGAGCGTGATACAGTCAATCTGCCAGGCCTCTCCATGTTTATATTTTAGCCATCATCCTCCATACCAAATAGGTTTTAAC
>NW_010328615.1:0-14499 GCF_000700745.2 Antrostomus carolinensis
TCCATCCATCCTCCACCCAGCCTGGATTTGTCCTTGTGGTTGCCCTGACCCAGGTTCATTCCTTTCAACCATTTCCTCCACTACATTCTCCGATCCCACTGCCTCAGAGACTCATCTCTTGTTCTCCAATCATTGAAAACAGATGACTTCCCTCTCCATGCAGAGGGGACTCAGAGGAGTAAGCCCTATCAGGAGTCTAGTCTTTCTGCTCTCAGTCTGACACAGCCCTGAATTCTGCCTGAAGTTATGAGCTAAGAACAGACAGACACTTTCAGTATTTTAGCCATTCAGCTTCACCAAGGGTGTGTAAATGTTAGTTTCTAACAGCTTAAATTTTTCATAGCTTACTAAGATTTTTTTATGAGACACTGTTGAATTATTTTAAGTTTTCCATATAACACAACCTGGCAGACAACTTGGGTAGGAAATTGTAGCAGCTAATTAGTCAAAGCTTAGCAAAATGTAAAACATAGAATCACGGAATGGTTTGGGTTGGAAGGGACCTTAAAGATCATCCAGTTCCAACCCCCCTGCCATCAGCAGGGACACCTTCCACTAGACCAGGTTGCTCAAAGCCTCATCCAACTTGGCCTTCAACACTTCCAGGAGGAGCAGC
This sequence comes from Antrostomus carolinensis, assembly GCF_000700745.2. Taxonomy (NCBI): domain Eukaryota; kingdom Metazoa; phylum Chordata; class Aves; order Caprimulgiformes; family Caprimulgidae; genus Antrostomus; species Antrostomus carolinensis. Next base: position 617 of record NW_010328615.1, read on the forward strand.
CACAGCTTCTCTGGCCAACCTGGGCCAGTGTCTCACCACCCTCACAGTGAAGAATTTCTTCCTCAGATCTCATCTAAACCTCCCCTCTTTCAGTTTAAAGCCATTTCCCCTTGTCCTGTCACTACCTGTCCTTCTCAAAAGTCCCTCCCCAGCCTTCCTGGAGCCCCTTCAGGTACTGGGAGGCCACTATATGATCTCCCCGAAGCCTTCTCTTCTCCAGGCTGAACAGCCCCAACTCTCTCAGCCTGTTCTCACAGCAGAGCTGCTCCAGCCCTCGCATCATCCTGGTGGTCTCCTCTGGACTCGTTCTAACAGGTCCATGTCTTTCTTGTGTTGGGGGCTCCAGTCATTTAAGGCTCTGAGCTGGTATTGCAAATGCTGAGCACTTCAACAAGCAGTTCTCATCAGCATACACACAGCACATCCCTAAAGCCTTTTACAAATCTAGTCAGCTCTCAGATGGAAAAAAAATTCCATTGTTATTCACTTCCAGTGTTTTCTTTTGACCAGTTTTAATTTAACATGCTTCAACTTTCCACTTGTGTTTATGTGATAGGACTGAATTTAGATAACACCTGAAAAAAGCCTGAGATGGAGAGTTACACCTGCTAGTGTGGTGCCCTTCAGTGATACTGTGATACCTGCTACGGTGGCGTAAATTGGGTGCTAGTATATTGACACTGTCAGTTCCTCCTCAGGACATCAAACATTAATTCCTTACCTATAATGCATTTCAAGAAAAGCTAACTTTTTCAGATTGTTGTCTAGCCAAACCAGCTGGCAATACTTCTATATTTACCATCCCTGAAGCACATGTATAGACCTTTTACTTGGGTTTCAGGGTTTTCTTCTAACTGCCTTGCTCGAGTGTAGCAGCCATAAACTTCAGCTCTTCCACAACAATTGCATAAAAACCACTTCTTTCATGTACTGGGAACACAAAAACACCAATAAAAAGAAAAGGGAAAAGCTTCAGATTATATGCTTTGCAAAGAGGAAGTCAAAGAGGGAAAAATATGTTTTTGCACATTACTTTTACATTAGTCAGGATCATGCCTGAGTGGTGTGCGCTGTAGAGCAAGTGAGGAAGAGAGAGGAGGTACTTCTCATTCTGTCTTCCAAGACCGAAGGAAATCTCAACCTTTTTAAAAATTAAGTAGCAGTTTAAAGTGATATACGTAACAAACAATCAAATAAAACCAGCAGGATGTATTTTCAAGAAAAGCTAAAGCCAAGTTTCTGAATGTGAGTTTTAAGAGAATGGAGGAGAAGCAGCTCTTGGATTTTGAATTCTCCAAAAATAAAGCATGGCATTTATTTGTAGTTTCTCTCATGTTCTCTGTGGTTTTGACTCAAAACTGCCTAGAACAGTTCTTGGAAAAAACCAAAACAAACAACAAAACCAGAAGACCTACTTAACAATCACATTTGCTAACTAGATCAACAAAATCATAGTTTTCCAGACTTTTATCCTTCCCATTCCTGTGTGCCTAGCTTCTACTTTTTTTTTGTTTCAGTATTGCCAAAAAACCTGAGCAATATGTATGAACCAGTTACATCTGTGACAGTAATGACAGCAGCATGAGAGGTGCCCAGACTGGACACGGGATCTTGCAAGAGTAATTAAGGAGTTACTCTGAGGCAATTTTGACAGCAAAGAAAAATCTCGGTTGTATTTCTGGCACACAGGTGAACTTGCAAAAAGCAGAAAAAAAGCTACATTTTTAATTTAAACCTGACTGGTTTTAGTAAGGTGTGAACAATATGCAATTGATAGCCTATGCAGATTTATTAAGTCCTTCCACAGATCAAGGCTACGTGGTGATCACAGAGCTTCTGCTCTGTCACTCAGGAATTTTCTCTTCTTTCCTTTGTGGTGCCACAAAGAGCAGCAGAGAGGGCACTGAACAAACCAACTCCTGCCTAGAGCAGCTGCTGCTGCAGAGGACAGGGATTGTTTCAGACTTTAACACAAACTTGTTACACAGGTGACTTCTCAAAAAATACCTGAAATTTTGCATTCTGTTTAGTTGTTATGACTATAAAAATGTGATTTGACAAGCACTTGTTTGCACATCTGGACTGTAGCTGCACTAGTAAAGAAACTGGTGTTTCCTTGGCTCCAAGAAAGTGTATACAAAGGAGAAATGGAAAAAACAAGTAAGATTAAGAGGGTTCTTTTAGCACAGACTCCTTTCAGCTCTCCTGCAGCATTCTAATCCAATGCAGATGTTCATTTGCCTCATTCTTGGCAGCTGTGTTCGATGAACTTCCTTTCCTCAATAACATTTTCTCAGGGATTTATTATCCCTTTGTTAGTCTGCCCTTAACTTGCTCATTCCTTTCATGTGACAGTGAAAACCCAAAATGGTGAGAAATCAAGCTAAACATATGAAAGAATTACAAGACAATACCAACACTGTGTAAAAGTAAATACAACATTTAGGTTATTAAAGTACAAGCTATGATCTCTACTTTTGCTTCATTGTTTCTGGTAGTGCTAATAGCTCTTGGGAGATGGAACAGTGGTAATAAACTGAATGACATGGACAAGGTTTACACTCAGTAATAAATTTATTGAAATCTGCTTTATCATGGTTTTTAAAATATCCTAATCTATTAAGGTCTCAGATAAACTATTTTTACGCACAACATGAGCATGTCTAGACAAAGAAGGACAGCCAGGGTCCACTCACCTCTGGATTTCCTGCATAACACTGAAGCCTGACCTCTTGCTAAGAAGCAGCTTCCGCTAACAGGAATATGGAGGAGCAGGCAGTACTGCCAAGCTCTTTGGCACTCAAGTTGACCTGTTAATTTAAAACTTTTCACAGGTTTGTGTGAAGGATTTGGTGGTCGGGGAGGGATTTGATAGCAGTGGAGGGGCAGTGGTGGCTCCTGGGAGAAGTTGCCGGAAGCTTCCGTGGCTCCAAGGCGGACCCCTCTGGCCAAGGCTGAGTCAGTCAGCAACAGTGGTAATGCCCTTGTGGTAATATATTAAGAAGGGGAAAAATAACCTCAAACAAACCAAGCCTGCTGTGGGGGCCTGCAGTGGAGAGAGGAGTGGGATGTGAGGGGAAACAACTCTGCAGACAGCAGGTTAGTGAAGGGGGAGAGGGAAGGGGGCAGTCTGGCCCCCTGACTCTGTGGGAGTCTGGCTGGAGGGTATGTTCTATACCCTCCCAAGTCAAAGCAGAAGTCTTTTTATCCTCCTCCTTTAAGGGAACCATAAAGAACACGTATTTTGCATCCAGTGCCACCATCCATGGGTGTGCAGCTGCTTGTAAAGCGACTGTTCGGTTTGTGATGTTTAGTACAGATGTTAGAGGGGCTGTATCAGCCTTCAGGCACCAGTAATCAGTTGTTAAATGCCACATTCAGAAACCAGGGGGTAGCTCTGGAGATAATTTGTTGCTTCTCAAAATCAGCTGTGACTTCAGGAATTCCATTTCATGCCACAGCAGATTTTTGAATCGGGGAGTGCAGGGGCTGCACGAAGTACCCGTGCCATAGCCTCACGATTTCTACCCGGTTGGGATCAATGTTTGAGCCGAAGTACCACACGCTGCCATTTGGCAGGCACCAGGTTCATCTGTTTAAAACATCAAAGCCTAAAATACTTGTCTGATGATCTTTAATTGCAAAGCGAGTAGTCAACATGTGCCATAAACTGACCTGGGCAGTTGGGCACACAGCATTCCCCCTGTTCATACCAGTTATCTGAACCCTTTGCACGCTCAGCTTCTCAGCCTCTTGTGTTAGTACAGAAATCTGTGCTCCTGTATCTATTACAAACTTCACCAATCATCCCTGAGGACCAACTGGAATTAAAATGGGATGGGCCATCATCACTTATCCATTGATAAGCCTCCGTTTTCCAGACAGGCAGGCCCAATTCCCTCCCAGACTTTACTTGGTTTTTAGTTTCATGCCCTGCAATTCTTCCCTAAGCGGGAGGAGAAGGGTTGAGCGCTGGAGGAGTAGAACTTTGTGATTTCCTCCCCAGGGCTTCAGGTTTTGTTTTTCAGCTGGTGCATCGTCCCAGCCTCTGTCCCAGCTCTAGTGAACAATGCTGTGCACTAATTCTGCCTGGGTAGGGAGTTACTTGTGGACGTTTTGAGTGTTACCACCTTGTCTCTCATTGTCTTGTTCTGTGTCTTTCTTGATCTCATTTTGTTTTGCAACTAAATAGGGTTTAAGAATTGGTGGGGCTCCTCTAATTGGTGGTTCTAACATTATCTTAGTGCACCCTGAGTTACTTTTAGGTGCTCTTCCACAGCTTCCCAAATATATTTGATATATCTACATGCAGGAGGAAAACAGGTGGAGTAGAAAAATGCTTTGAATGCAGAATATGGTAGAGTAGTGCCTGTGGAGCAGGAGACAAAGGCCAGAAGTATGAGATCAGGGCTGACAGTGCGTGGCATTACATGGTTATGCCAGAAATACAGCTTCATTTATAGACAATGTCTGATCCAGGATTCATCCAACCAACACATTGTTTGAATGTAATATAAGCAATGCCTGCAGTCATTCAGATGAAAATATTTGACAAGAGTGGTTGTGGCTGTCTCCGCTGCAAGTCCGTTCCACTGTTGAATATAAACCAGACTTAAATAGGTTTATGAGTGCCTACATAATGAAGTTTAGCTTTTAGCAAAAATACTTTTTTATAGACATCTTGTGTGGGACTAGTGTGAATGTTTGTCTAGAATAAGACTCTTTATCATTCCAGTATTTATATGTTCCTACATTCTTCAGCCTTTAACACGAACAGGACCTAAGAGGGATTCATGATGCTCTCCAGGATATAGAATTACCATCAGTAATATTATTAGCTTTACTTTTCTTTTTTTTTTTTTTTCTTCTGCAGTTAAGAAGAATTCAATTCCTAAGCAATTCCTTACATTTTATGCAACTGTTGTGCCACCGTATCTAGAAAGCTATACTTGTAGATGAAATTTTGATCTTGAAAATATAGCATGTCTGAGAGCACTTGCTGAAAAGCAAAGGGTGACAGGAAAAACCTGGAAGGTTTTATCATATATAAAACAAAAATGTGTATCTGCTCTACCCAAAATCCCATGCCACATTCCAAATGCTGAACCTGTGAACAAATTAGCCATTTTAATCATAATATAGGGATTGTGGTTTCGGGTTTGTCACACCTCCAGGATCGTTATCCGGGAACAGGCCAGGCTTGGTCAGTGGGTGGTGAGCAATTGCACTGTGAATCACTCATTTGTATATTTTATTATTACTATTATTACCACTATTATTGTCACTATTTTAAAAAGTTTTATTTTATTTCTATTATTAATTTTTTTTTTATTTCAACCTACTAATCTCCGTACCACAGCACCCTCATTCAGGCTGAATGCTTAAGAAAATTGTCAGTTTTCCTCAGCTTTTTTTCCCTTTTAAACCTTGATCTAAATCCCACTTTGTTTTAGTCCAAATAAATTACAAATTGTTCCAGATAAATGTGCTTTGTTGATTTCGAATGAGATGAATTTCAACAGTCACACCTTCACAGCTCGCTATCACAGTGTGTAGTCTGTGAGAGAAAGAGGAAATCAAATAGGTTACAGCAGATGGACGTGCTCCTGTTAAGGGATGTTCTCCTCAAGCTCACTCTGAAGCCCAGGAGCAAAGCAGTGTGTGAGTGGCTTGCCTGCAGATAAACAGAAGGTTTCTTTCACTAGTGCTAATGCTTCACATTCCCTTGACGTGAATATTAAGAGTATATGAATTTACTTACCATAATGAAGACGTAAGTACTGGCTCCTTCGCATAAACACCACGTGCAGCTGTACTAAATATGGCAACAGAGTAGAGCAGTTTTATTTCCTTGCTCAGTACAATGTGTCACCCATGTGTAAATTGCATACAGTCAATATACCTATGTATAATATAAAGCATAATTAATTACAATAATCTATTATATATTAAGTAGTTAATAATTAAGATAAGCTGATCATATCAAATAATTATACCTATGCACTCACACCTGTGTATACTGTGTATTAAAGATTTGTTCATACAGGTATTTGTGGCCAGAAAAATTGAGATCTGCGAGTCAGAGTCATTCAGTCAAGAAATACAGTGATAAAATAGAAAAGTGATAGATAAAATAGAAAAGCTAAAAGGAAAGTGATTCTTACAGATTAGCTTTTCCTATGGATCTACAGAAGTAATACCCTATAGCTGAACTTCTGATAGAGCATCCAGTTATTCTGCTGCTTCTTAGTGGCTTGATGTATTTTCAGGATCTGAATTTCTAAGATAAACTTCAACAGGAAAACCAGATATTGTTTCTTAACTCACTAGCAGTTTTTATATTCTAAAGGAATGTGAGCACAAATCTACTTGTAATTTTTTGCGAGAAGTGAGAAAATCCTCACAAACAGGTTGATACTGTTGAATATACTCATTATTATCAATGGGTCCATCAATTAAACTGCTAACAATATGCCTGCTCCTTACTGCTCTCATACTCCAGTCAGATAGATTTAATATAAGAAAAAAAAATTATCTAACACAATGTTAGAGTTAAATTTCATCTTGAAATAAGTGATAGCCAACTATGGATTTTCTTCGCATAGAGAGAGAGAGGACACTTTAAACCCTAACCCTAACCCCTAACCCTAACCCCTAACCCTAACCCTAACCCTTCAGACCTTCAGTCTTCCTCCTTCCTCTGTCCAGGCTTATCATGGAGAAAAGCTGTTCTCTTTCCATAACTAAGAAAAAGAACTTCTGAAAAAGCAGATGAGTGCAAAAATAAGAATCAAAATATCTAAGATTCCTTTGAGACAAGGAATGTTTGTTAAGAAATGCAGTCAGAAAAGGGCACAGTAGTCAGAGTCTGCCTAGCAGCCTGCAGCGCAGGTAGCACAGAAACAACATGCTAAGGACAAAGCCTTTCCTCCATGTGTGTTCCACAGAAAAGTGAATAAAACTGTCTTTTATTGCAAGAAGGAGAGCACAGAAAGCATCTCCTAATTTCCTTCCTGAGCACAGAATCTGAATGTGGTAAAGCCTTGAGCTCCAGGCTTGCATTGTCTGCTGTGTGAAATCTCAGCAGACTCAGCTTTGGCAGGACGGGCCAGTGTTACCTGCAAGAAACTGGCCCTGGACTGCTCGTCTGTACGCATGAGAGTGAGCAAATGCAGCAAGTAGTGGGGCTGATTGCTTCAAAAATTCTGTTCTTTGGAGGTGGTCCAGAAGCAGTCTGATCTTAGTTCTGCCTTGAGCAAGGGGTTGGCCCAGATGGCATCCAGAAATCCTTTCCAGAATCAATTCTTGGAAGAGTCTATGGTTCTACAGGGGCTTTTGGTAGGGAGGAGGACTGTAAGGGCCCATATTCACACTGCCAACATGCAGTCCTGAGATATGAGCAGAGAGAATCTCTCAGCTGGAGACCAATACCAAGCTTGCCTTTCACAGTCTTCTCAGAAGATGCCCATTTGGATCAAGCAACTGTCCTTGTAAAGCCCACCCCACAAGCAGAAAGAGACTGGCCTTTTTTCTGGGAAGCATACTTTGCATGTTTGGAAGGAGATAAACACAGAAACCAGACTGGGGTCTGTGTAGGCTGGACTGTAACAGGCATCAGCAGATGGAAGGAGGAGCTGGATGGATGGCATATGATGCGTGGGCAGGAGGGATGGTAATGGGCAGATCAGGCCCATGCCCATGAGGCACAATGGTTAAAATTGTGTTCCTGACATCAGCATACAGACCAGGCTAGATAATGTAGAGCTCAAGGATGAGACAGCTCTCCATGGCTTATATCAGGCCTTGGCCCTTTGCAAAGTGTTGATCTAGCAAAGTTAAACCTGGGGTGTGGAAGTACTAGATTGAAAGTCTGGGAATCCATGTAAAGACAACTCCACCTAAAGACATCACAGGTTTTTTCTATGTGTGTACCCATGCATTCATCATTCTGGTATGCTTGTTGAAAGACCCTAAGCAGTTGAGGCTATCTTCCACTGGTTGGCATGAGAGAGGATGACAGGGGCCATGTCCAAACAGGCTTCACCTGCATGCATAAATAAAAACTCCCAATGAACACAGGGGACACCCTGGGCCAAGAAATCACACTGTGTGTCATCCTAACCATGACACCGCTGGTTGCGAGGAAGATTTGATACAAGCCTAATGTAGCTACTAGAATGGCAAGGCTGAGATTTCCTCTCTGCTGTTGCATCTCTCTTCCCCAGAGCTGTTTTTGTGAGACCCAAGCTGTGTTTGAAAGCATGGGCATTATAGAGGTATGAAAGTCAATCTAAAGGGCACCCACATGACTGCTGTCTCAATACACCTCAGATAAAGCTTAATTAAGTTGCTCAAAGCTATTTAACAGTCAGTAGCCAGGCTGTGAATAGACTATTCTAACACTGGGAAGGATCTAGCTCAAGCACATCAGTCACATTTTCTGATTTTCCTTTTGTGAAAATCCTTAGTATTATATTGAACAAAGCTGGAAAAAAATAATGTCATAAAACTCATGGAAACATCCACACTAAGTGTCCACATTTTATTTCAGTAACTCAAAAACTGTTTTCAAATATTGTACAATGCAACTCAGATAATCACTTCAGTAAATGCTTGCTGAGCACTCCAGCCTCCCAATTAACAGATGTGGACAATTAAAAAGAGGAAAAGTAACAGAGCATCCATACACATTACATATTATGCTTTAACAAGTGTTGAATGCAAGCTAAAGGACAACACTGACCGAAATGGTAGAAGAACAAAGCTAACAAAGGGAAGAAAAAAATTAGTCAATTCTCCCATTTATGAATCTGACTAATTCCCTTCAGAAGGTTCCCAAATCGATCCAACCATGTGGAGAAGCTTTTACACCAGACAAAAGTCTTAAGTATTTAAACTATTTCAACAGCTGCAAAGCAGGTTTGCAGGCAGTCCTGTGTTCATCCAAGTTCTATTTTGTTTCAAAATGCAGGAACATCAGTGTGTAGTACATTTGAGGTGGCATCACCCTGTTTAGCTGTAAGGGACACGTGCCATCAGCCAGGAGTCAGGGATCTGATTGCACCAGGGCCACCTTAACGGCCCTGAGCAGCCTCAGGTCCTCACCCTTTGCCCACAGACCCAGGAGCACTCTCCACTGTATTTAATATGCAATCTACAAATAAGAATTGAATATTGGAACAATAATTGGCAGGAGGATAATGCTGAAAAGAGGACTTCCAGAAAAGCAAGTGCTGTTCTAGTTCCCATGGCACCATCCCAATATTTGTTTTATATTCCTGAGAGAAAGGAGGAAAGCAGAACAAATGTTAAACCACCCACACAAAATTCTCAAAGCAATATTATTATTCCCCTTAAGACTCCAGCCTTGCTGTCAGACTGCTGCTTCTGACAAATTTCCAAATGCTTTTGTTGAGAAAGGATAATAATTATAATTATCCAAAGTTAAAGTCAGTGGGTTTTTCCTCCGATTAGCTGCCCCCTCTGTTATTGAAAAATCTTGTACAGCCATTCACTTAATTTGCACGGTGTGATTACCACCATCAGAGAGACTCACACATACACTTGTGTAAATGGGTTATTTGCCTAATCATCACCTTTAGGGGAAAATTCCTGGTTTGTATCAGCAATCTCAGTATTTATTCATACAAATGATCTCAGTATTTATTTCTACAAAGAAATATTCACTTGTGCAGATTTTTTGTTCTGCACCTTCCAATGGAGTTGTACAGCTTCTGATGTACTGCTGTCCTCTTTTTCTTATCAGTCCTGGTGTCTGCTTTTCATAATTCCTTGGGCTGAGCAATAACCTTCCTGGAACGCTCAAGAAATTTATTTTCTTGTAGTTCAGTTCAGACATGTTTATATGCCTTTGGGGAGAGGAAACATTATCAAAGTTCTTTTTATCATATTTTATTTGTAAATATGTTTTCAACGCTGCAGACCTTGGTATTCCTAGAAACTAAATTTTAACTTGGCACCTAATTGGTGGTACCACAGGTGCTTAAACACTGAAATGTGGGGGCCAAATGGATGGGGCCGGGCTCTTCTCGGTGGTGCCCAGTGACAGGACAAGGGGCAATGGGCACAAACTGGAACACCAGAAGTTCCAGACAAACTTAAGCAGAAACTTCTTTCCTGTGAGGGTGTCGGAGCCCTGGGACAGGCTGCCCAGAGAGGGTGCGGAGTCTCCATCTCTGGAGATGTTCCAAACCCACTTGGACACTTTCCTGTGCAACCTGCTGTAGGGAACCTGCTTTGGCAAGGGATTTGGACTAGATGATCTCCTGAGGTCCCTTCCAAACCCAGCTTCTGGGATTCTGTGAAATAAGGCCATACAATTTCTCTGGTAATATCAGAAGGGGTGTACAGTGAGATGATTAAAGAAGCAGAAAGCAACAAGAGCAATACAATTAAGTCAATAGTTGGAAACACACCTAGCTTCTTTGTGCACATATGACAATTCTTCTGTTGTCATTTATTTAGATTCCATCAGAAACCCAAGCCTTCCCTGGCAAAGTAATTTGATGACTTCCCAGTCTTCAAAAGAAAGGCTGTTCTTCCAGGGTTAGTCTTTACTCTGAAAAAAAATAATGTCTTGTAAGCAAAATCTCTTACTGGAGAGCCCAAGAGACTGCCAGCACAAGAGGTTGCCAATAAACAACCTCCTCAGGTGCTCTCCCAGCACAACTAAGAAAAGCCTAAGCATATCAGTCTGAGGGGAGGTCAAGTACAGTGCAGCATAAACGAGCTCTTGATGGCTCTTCTTTCCTCTTGGTGATCCTCCTTTTTTAGTGACTCTGATTGAAGAGCTGCCGTGGACAAGTGCAGGGAAACTTCACACTACCTCTGGCTCTCGCATCCTGTCCATGGACCAAGCCTGATCCCAAAGCCTTTTGAAATCAGAAGAAAGACCTGAGCCTTGCAGTGACTTAAGAGTCATTCAGTTATTCCAGACAACATTGCTTGGCACTTCTTACCCCCAATGAACTGTTATAAATAAATAAGTAAATAAATCCCACTCTTTGAAGAAGGAAATGGATTAATATTTATTGTGGTCAGTAAGTCTCTTAAGAGCCTGAAATACGCATAAAGGTCAGAGCTACTGTAGCTGGTTTATTTGTATCCATCTGTAATTATAAGCTGGGTTTTACACTGAAACATAGCCAGCTCCTGTCTGTATGTAATGTCAAGGCATTAGAAAAAATTGGCTTCTGCAGTTTTGTTGATAGCAGATGGCACAGAACAAATTATAAAAACAAAAGGATTATGATTTAAATGTAATTTTTAGCAAGTAAAAGGAGAGAATTATTCCAAACAAAGTATATATTTTGTACTTCTCAATGGACAGAACACTGCAGCTTTATATACAATGCTTTTAGTGACTCAGGTCTCCCCAGAAGCCTTCACTGGACCTTCAATCATTGTTCTAATAAAGGCTCATTATATATGAAATACAACTTCATCTGGCTGGAGGTTCAGCAAAGAAATGCTTCTTTAACTTCTTTAATGATCTTCAATATCTTTCATTTAAACTCAGAGATGATCCCTAGAGAATTCAATGTGCCATCATTAAAAATTTTCGACAAAGCTATTTTGTCTCAGACCCAGCAGTTTTGTCTTTAAACCAAGTGCCTGATTTAAAATGCATACATCTACATCCTCATTCCTACTCCAGTTACCTGGGACTTTTTAGCAGACTACATCAACTTTATTCTCTTCAACTCTTACAAACACATATATAACATCTAAATAAATTAAATAAACACAAATCCTCTGTTGATTTCTAGAAACTTGCTTTAAAATCATCGTACTGCTCTCGGTGTCTGGCCTTGGCTCTCCTACTCTGGGTTCTCATCCCTTTTTAAATTGAAAATTAGGAAGTGCAACACTGCACTGACAGGGAGCCATGAAAGTAGGATGATTTGAAATGAATTGCGTACTTCCAAAAGACCAAAGTTTTTCATTTGAGAAAAATCACTGTCTTTGCATAACTTCCAGTGGATAAATTTAGTAATAAAAGCCTTCCCTCTTCAACCTCCTCTCCCTCAGTTTTGAAAATCATGTCACGGGATCTGGATCAGAAATGAACAATTTTAGCTGCTTGGAAAAATGTTAGTCATGGAAGTATCTCACAAAATGAGCAGTAATCAGCCTGGCAAAGGGTCTAGGTGCAAAAAAACCCCCAAAAGATTTTACTTCAATATTTCAGGATTACTTAACTGTTATAAAATCTCCTATTCTATGTACTTCAATGTGCCTTGCTGAAAGTTTTTGCCTTTACCAGGCTGAAAATTTCATCATCCATGCATATAGTGACCTAGATCCCAGATATTTTTCTAAACCCACCAGCCGTGGATGAGGTGGTTAAACTACAGTACAAAATAACTTCTGCCATAGACAGTGGAAAACTGTCTTTCATCTTTGGATCAAATTCTGCAACAGCTTTTTATTTGGCAAAACATTTAGATCATAGAATCTCTCTTTCTGTAAGGCTAAGCAGAGAAATTCTATGGTGTTAGAGTAGGTTAATGCTAACATGACATTTTGAAGAGGGATTTTCACTGCAGCAAAGTCTTGTTCATTTGGGCTTTTGAAACCTTCAACAGCCACCCATGACTTGCTAAATCTCCAGGATTCATGCTTGCCATCTAGTGGCTTTGAGCAGAATTAGAAGCAAACACAAAATAGAAGAATTTTTGTGCTACAAGATGGTTGTTTTACTTTATGGTTATGTTTGAAAAGAAAAAAAAATGTTCTGGAATTGTACCTGGAAAAGAGGACTATTCTCTCCATACAACCATTAACTGAACACAGGAAGAAAATAATTCCAGAAAAAGTTTTCCTTCTAGAATTACCACCCAAAATATATCACTTATCAGAATTAGAATTTTAATTAAAAAGTAAACTATTGCCAGCCATAGCACAAATCTATGTATAAGCAAGAATGCACATACTAAAAATAATCTCTAAATTATTCTCAGAATAGTAGCGTTTCGATTAGAAATACTTAGAATATCTATGAAACACTAAGAAAAAGGTATAGACTACATGGCTAGGGAAGATGACATCATCTCAGATGAAGGAATGAGGAGGGGAGGAGTAAACTGCAGGAACAGCTGCTCTTCAGTGTTTTTATAGCCTTGATATAATCAATGAGTCTACAGAAAGATCAAACAGGAAAGTCTTGCTTTCAAAGCAGAGGAAATGTGGGAAAAAATTGGGGAAAACCCTCACTGAAACATACACAAGAACTTGCAATTTGTGGAGCATCTACAGTTCTCAAAGAATCTCAGATCCAGAGCAGAAGATAATTCCACGCTTTTGCATTACCACAGGAGTACTCCAGTATCTACTACATGGATCATCAGGACAGGTGCACATAATATCATACACCTGTACTGAATGAATACTCACTCTAAGTCTCTCAATCTCTTCACTTTAAAAGCCACAAATCCAGTATGGAATAGAGTCTGTATAAAATTTTCTCTTTCAGTAGTCTTCCTAGACCAGGCTTTTATGGATGTTTCTTGCATGTACCAGTATTTCCAAAACAAAAATAGAATATGCAATTACGAGGAGAGGCTGAGAGAGCTGGGACTGTTCAGCCTGGAGAAGAGCAGCCTGAGAGGGGATCTGAGCAATGTCTAGAAATACCTGAAATGTGGGGGCCAAATGGATGGGGCCAGGCTCTTTTTGGTGGTGCCCAGTGACAGGACAAGGGGCAATGGGCACAAACTGGAACACCAGTAGTTTCTGACAAACTTCAGGAAAAACTTCTTTACAGTGAGGGTGTCGGAGCCCTGGGACAGGCTGCCCAGAGAGGGTGTGGAGTCTCCTTCTCTGGAGATGTTCCAAACCCACCTGGACACTTTCCTGTGCAA
>NW_010328615.1:14567-17466 GCF_000700745.2 Antrostomus carolinensis
CTTTGGCAGGGGGGTTGGACTGGATGATCTCCTGAGGTCCCTTCCAACCCCACCAGTCTGTGTGATTCTGTGATTGCAAATGACTGAATTTGGTACAATTTCATCCCTATCCATTCCCTTTCTTTTTTGGGGGGGTGGATAGGGAATAATATTTATTAAGTTATTTTCAAAAGTAATGAACACTTAGACAGGCTTAACAAAAAGGCTCTCTTTATATAACTATAGATGCCATAATGGATGCCCCCTCCCTGGAAGTGTTGAAGCCCAGGCGGGATGAGGCTTTGAGCAACCTGGTCTAGTGGAAGGTGTCCCTGCTGATGGCAGGGGGGTTGGAACTGGATGATCTTTAAGGTCCCTTCCAATCCAAACCATTCTATGATTCTATGATAATAAAAATCTACTAGCACTTCACACGTTCTGTGCCATTTTATAATGCAGTTTATAGTGTTCATCAATAAAAATAGCTCATGACGAAATCCTTCATCTCATGATCGTATAGTATAACATTGATTCAAAAGAGGTAAACAAGGAAGTAAGAAACTGCACTAGCACTGAATTATTTCCAGTACCAACAGCTAGGAGGCATGCATTAACTGGATACCATCAACTTCAGTCTCACTCTTTTATCTTCATTTAAGAAAAATAAAACTTCTAATCTGGAAACTCCCCTAACATTTCACTCTTTCAGCTGACTGCAGATAAAATACTTGTAAATACAACAGAAAAAGAAGAGTTGAGTAATCAGTACTATATAGGATATGTAATTACCATATAAAAGTTGATTCTGTTCCTTTAGGAACTGGATGCATAAATTTCCTGGCTTTTGCACTACAATCTTTTTTTTCTCCACAGATGATTTGTAACTTTCATGTCACGTTTATAAAACAAAACCAAACGAAACTTCATGCATTTTAAAGGACCTTTCTTACATATCATAGTGAGGAAACATGGTCCACTCTATTTCGTGTCAAGTAGTATTACAAAATAACAACTGACCTCTTGATTTTAAAATTTTGAATCTGATGTAATTAAAAAAAGTAATACTTGATGTTAAATTTCAAGATAAAGAGATGCCCATATAAAAGGTCTGGGCCATCATGGAGCACTGAGTCCTTCCCAGTTTCATGCCTGTTATTTCAGAAGCAATAACAAATAATGCATTTATGGCAGAAGTATCAGATCCAAAGACTGAATTTCCATTGCTATTAAAAATATAAAAGAAACCAGAAGTATAAAAACTGATGCATAGATAAAAAGTTAGTGATTAAGAAACAAGGAACAGAAGTCTGCTCACTTTTAATAACTGCAAAAACTGACGTTGAGCAAGATTTTTTTACAATTCTCTTACTGGCACTTGAAATAAAGCTTTTGAAAAGTATAGTGTAAAAATTCTTAATTGTTTATTGTTTTGAAAAATTAAATTAGGCATTCCAGGTTTTTTAAGGTCTTGACAATCTCTTTTACAGATGCATAGAATCTGCACAGTTTGCATGAAAAATACGTCGTTTCAGTTAACAACAAACAACTACAAAACAGTAGAGGATCACACACAGTCTCCAAGTTTCTTTCTTTCTTCAAATTGTTTGTCCACTGCAAGTGAAAGAGCCTGAAGAAACGTCGTCATTGTAACACTGGGGGACTGAAAGTAAGAGAACATTTTGTTAGACACACTACAGCGACAGGCATACTTAATATTTTACATAAAACCGCAGTATTTAAAAGAGGAGTATTTGACTTCCATGTCACACAATTTTCAAAATGCCACAAAACATATAAGTGCTGGTTTATTTTAAACCAGTCAGCATTGGAAAGTCAAAGTCAAGCTATGCAAAGTCTTGAATCAATCACTATTACTGTGGATTTGCTTCAAAAAAGTTTTTTAACAAATTATTACTGTTTATAAAGTGGCAGAGGGTTTTCTTTCAGCAAGAAATTATCAGGGAACCAATATCAATGTTCTGTGCAAGATTTAATTAAAAGTAGAATGCTGTTGGACATCCCACCCGTCTTCTTCAATCTCATTTTAAGTTATGAGCAGCACAAAATTGTGTGTTTCAGTCTAAGGCGCTGCAGAAACAGTGCAATTTGTATTTCAAAGGGGATTTAGGCCCAATCTTTTACTTCAGGCACTGTCCAAATGTCCTCCCACCTGTCTCAAAAGCAAACCAAAATATAATGAATAGAATAAACTTACTTGAATATAAAGTGCATGTGCTAGGAAAGGAAGTTTTCTCAGGACCCGGCCACTAAGACCTTCACTTCTTCTACAGTAAAACAGAGACAAATGCTACTTAAATACTAAATATCCACAAAGAAGATCTTAATGTCTTAAAAGAAGATTTTCCCTTTATCTGTGTTTCTTCCATAAGTTTCTCTAAAAAAACCCTCAAACCACAATTCAGCAGGTCACTTGCAGCACTTTAGCACAAGCAGGAAGCAAACAGACAACTTCAGGCTACGGGAGGCTATACGGCACAGAAAAGCAGGGACACAGGAACAGCATAGTCACACTTGCCTGCCATAGCATCCGTCCTGTCCTTCACACCACTGGGCCACGTTTCATTAATCTGGGGGAATGACTACACTGGAAGGGTATGGTACAGACATAACCTGCCATCCACACTTGGAAAGACTTGAAAAATTTATTTTGAAGGCTGAACCTCATGGCTACTGCTTCCCTCCTTCTCCTCCCCCTCTGCTCTGCCCTGCTGAGGCCACATCTGCAGTACTATGTCCAGTTCTGGGCTCCCCACTTCAAGAGGGACAGGGATCTTCTGGAGAGAGTCCAGGGGAGGCTACAGAGATGATAAGGGGCTGGAGCATCTGCCTGACGAGGAGAGGCTGAGAGAGCTGGGACTGTTCAGCCTGGAGAAGAGCAGCCTGAGAGGGGATCTGATCA
>NW_010328615.1:17749-30054 GCF_000700745.2 Antrostomus carolinensis
GGGGGGTTGGACTGGATGATCTCCTGAGGTCCCTTCCAACCCCCACCATTCTGTGATTCTGTGATACGTATTTCCATCTCTTCCAAGCACCACTCTGTGTATGCAGAAGCCAAACCTCTATGCCTATAAAAACGTACTTGCTTTTACTCGACTCCTCACTGGTTGAGAGTGAGGAACAGAAGTAAAAGACACTTCCCTGACTTTAGGAATGTTATTTTAGTTTGTTCCATAGGGATCAGCACTTTGGAAAAAAATATTGCTTGATATCATTAATAGAATTCTTATCATTTCCAGAATTGTTATGCTGCAGTGAAAGACTATTTGCACTACTAGCATACTCAGCAAATCATAATACTCTCCATTTACACTTCACTCCTTTCCCCTTTGCTTCTGTCCACTTGTATCTTGATGCTAAAAACGGACTTAGACCGGAAGGCATTCGAAAGCACTTTCTTAGCAGGAACTAAGGCCAATGCTATTTCCACTAAACTGCATCATAATTCACAATATCCACTGAAACCTGAGGCGTCTCACTAATCCAGCCAGCAGTTTGTCAAGAGGACTTCCAAGGGCAGAGCAGAAAGCAGCAGCAGTACAAAGCCAAGCCACATCTGAGACCAAGAAATGTTGGCAAATCCTGACTGCTTCCACTTTTTGTCCCTTGAAAGGTTTTGTGCTAATGCTAACAGAAAAAACTTGAGATGTTTCAGAACTCTAGCTGTTATGAAATTCAATTACTTTTAGACATCATTAATCTCAATTCATTTTATATATATATATGTATGTATATATAAATAGATATAAAATGTAGAATTTCAGAATCTTACCTTGAGATTTCTTTTAGTACAAGGCTTAACCTTGACACATTATTTTCTACGAAGCCTATCATCTCTAGCTCTCTGAGTGTTAGGAGCTGCTGTCGAGGATATATTATTTGACACTAGAAGGAAGAGTTATTACACTGTTGTATGAAAAACTTAAATACATTCAAAATTAAATTCTACAGTAAGAGTGGAAATACAGAAAAGGAATTAAATTTGTGTGGTTTTGTTATTTAGGAAGTACGATTAAAATGTCAAATGTATTGAAATAGGACATTTTACAGTCTTGCTTTCTAAATATTACCTTCATCAGTTCTTCCAAGCAAGAAAGATAGATTCTAAATATTGCTGCAGAGGATGGAGGGCCGATGTATTGCTTTATGTCAGCCCTGTCTACAAAGGCCATGTCGATTTTCTCCGTAATATTTGAAGTAGTCAGGATAACTACATTGGGATACCTTCAAGATAAAAGCAGATTTTTTAGGTTACAAATACAAGAATTATCTCCTTTTGTGACTGGCAAATTAATACCTTCCTTCTTCTGACTTAAACCATTTCATGCAAGAAGCAGTCATATATCACTCTGGTCAGTCAGCAATTGTATTCAACGAGCTGAAGCTCTTGGCCAGTTATCACCAACCTGTTTCAATGCATGGTCTCTTTCTTTCAGCCGTTTCTCAAGTGTCCATAGTTTCTCCAACCCTATTTTAGAAGCAATGTACACTAACTATCTAAATTTGAACCTTTAATCTACATGCTTTCCACTTCAATTCAGTAGAAAGTAAATAGTTTAACTGGCAACGTGGCACATCCTAACCACGGGTGACGTTAGAGTGAGCTTAAAAGAGAAGTAACATCTCCTTGCTCTAAGAAATATTGACACAACTCTCTTAAATCACAGCTATTTTTAGATGAAGCCTGTGAAATTTTATGTATGAATAAGCCACTTGCCTTTAACTAGCCATAAGAATGGATCAAATACTAGGGCACCTTTCTTTCTGTGAACAGAGCCAAGCATGCTCAAAAAGGGGAGGAAAGAGGCAGGAATAAGACAAAAGAGGGTACGCTGCACTAAATCCAGCACAGAAAGCTGACCAAGAATCATCAACGATTGCTTCTAAGCCATGTGTTGTCTGCTTCAGACTGACATCCAGAGGCTGTAAATAACGAATGAATTCTTCACTGATCTTATTCTTGTCTCTCCAAAGCAGATACGATGACCATCTGTCCTGTATCTCTCCCTAGCTTTAAAGGCAGTATACCATCTGTGGAGTTGATCACTCACATGAAAAAACCTCCTGTTTCTTTTGGCAGTTAGCACCATTACCAAAGAATAGTTCACTAACCAGTTTAGTTTAGTATTCCAAGTAGAAATTAAGATTTAGCAGGAATCCTGAAATTGTCAATTACCTTTTGCTGTTGCAGTCATGTGAGTTTACCTTTTAATGTGATCTATTTGTGTCAGTACAGCGTTCACCACACGAATAGCATCTGAAGGCTCTGTGCCTGCCTTGAAGGCACTGCGGGCCGCCGTCAGGCTTTCCACCTACAAAAAACCAAACCAACTAACAAAACACCAAACAAACCCCATAAAAGATTGCACATTGAGAGAGCTGGCAGCAAGCAAATAACCCAGACAATAAACATTCAGATCCTGGCATCTAAAGCTTCATCTTCACATCTTTTGTTAAGTAGAAATTAAGAGGGAGAAGGAAAGGAAGCAAAGTGAAGTTCCTCTTTAAACAGCAAAATGGAGGCTTGTTTTCATTTTAATTAAATTGGGGGGGGGTGACAAACACAACAGAATGATGAATACATTGAATTTTGAATGAGCTTCCCCATAGGAACTCCAATATAACACAGCTACTAAAGTACATACTGACTAAGTTGCTTATGTATGCAAGTCTGAAGAGAATGTAGACAATTAACAGATCCATAATGATGCTTCTCAGACCTTTACAACATATGTAAGAGCACAATTTATACAAATCTAGGCTGCTTTCAAGTTTGAAGCGATACTCCACTTGTAAACACACAGCCCCAAGGGAAGTTCCACCAAGAAAGGTTTTGCTTAATTTTCAGCTAGAATTTGCCTGCTAAATCATACTGTGTTCCTCCCAAATCTCAAATGTGCACTAGTCAAGATTAAAATTCACTATTCTGCACAAAGTTATGTAACTTACAAAAAAGCATAAGTATGCTTTTATTGTTCTTTACGAATGAGCATTATCACAGTTCCCTCCCATCCATTTACTTCCTGCTAAGCCTGATGTACATCAATGCTATTAGAATAATACCTCATCGATCAGGACAAACACAAGAGCATCTTTGTCATCAATTAACTCCTGAATCTTCTGGAACATCTTGGTTACAAGCTTGCCACTCTAGAAAGACACCATATGCATATGTTTAACTATTTCCTTATGACACAGTTTTCCAAGCCTTACCACATTTAAAGATGGAAACACCTGTTTTTTTTAAAATAACTTTCTAATACAGCTTCTATTGAAGTGTTCTCAAACTCATCAATTATTCTGAGTAATCTTTGGTGCACAAATTTATTTTATGAAACAAGCTCAATAGAAACAGTGTAATTCCTAAATCACAGTCTACTTAATTAGGTAAATCAATACATACCTCAGAAAACCATTTAGAGAAAAGGCTATGGCTGTTTATCTCAATTAACTGTCCATACCTATACCTAAAGTATGAAGGGAAAAGAAATATCAACTCTATTGTAAATAAAAGTCAGTGATAACATTAACTTCTGTAAGTCTCATTCCCTCCATTTCAACTCTAGAATTCTGTGAATTAGTACTTTAAATTACTTACATTTCAAAACATAGTACTTGTTTTGACTTTTAATTGTCATTTCCAGAAATGTGTTTCACTAGAATTCCTTATATTAGATTGCTATCAGAATTCCTTCATTACAACAGTTACTATTTAAATATAATGTAACTAACAGTTACCATGCTAATCGCCTCCTTCTTCTGTTCATGTAAGATTTTTGTGTAGTAAAAACACACATAAAAGCACAAAGCTTATTTGCTCAGCTCTGCATGGATATCCTTAGGACAAAATAGCTCAACCACACATAATATAGCCCATGTTTATCATAAATTTAGCTTGGGCTAAAGTCAGATCACTCCAATAATTACACATTATTTATGCTACACTTCATATTTTATATAACATTTATATTTTTATCCAAATTTGTTAAGTTGCTATGAAGCTTAAGGCTAACTCTTATGACTCGTCTGATACACAGATCGCCCTCTTCAGACCATGGCATTCAGACAATTCAAGTACAAAACAAATTGGTTGCAAAATCACTACCTATTAAAAACAGGCTTTCTTGAACATGAAGATGCAAATAGCAGGCTGAATACTCTGTGATCCTTTTTCCTTTAATATTCATTGATGTACAATGTGAGCACAAACAAATTACTATATCGGCACTGGAATTTATTTTACCTACCTGGGCACAAATAATTACGCATTTTAAAAGGCATTAAAATATCCTAACCAGTCTTTCTATCAGATCAATTTTATTGCTAGCCAGGTGCACTACAAAAGAACTATGAATATTACCACTTGGCACCAGTTACTTGAAATCAAATATTAAATATCTTTGGGCTACTGAAAAAGAACAATTAACAACAGTAAACTAAAGTGAAAAACTTCCCCAAATGATCACCTGTATGACAGCCGAATTGTCAGCTTCTGAGCCAGTGCTTTACAGAGAGAGGTTTTACCAGTTCCAGGAGGGCCTGGTTTGAAATCAAATCCATACATTAGACAGAATCTGCATCAGATTGTTAATGACATGTAATATTTTTTTAACGACTGTATTTCATTACAGCACTAATTGTAGAATTAAAAACACAGCAGACAATGATTGTGAACACATTTTGAGAAGACTGCTTACTCCACTACAGTCCTAGAGCTGAGCTTTGAATGTATATCATTTTCAGTTATTAGTACAGTTAGTGTAAAAGTTTGTATACAGACACCATCAAGTTAAAATATTCACTGGCCACCGAAGCCAAGCCTTACCACCCTAGCAGGGCATATGCTTATTAGCATTTGCAAAAATCAGTGCTGTGCTTAAACTTACATCTTCCTGAAACATACTCTTCTCACAGGCAAACCAGAAACACATCATGCCCAGTTGGATCAGCTGTCCACCTTCCCAGAAATCTCGACCTTGGGGCAACCTAGAGCTAAGATGCTCTTATGAGGTATGCTCTGGGACAAACCTTTTGGATCTGGCTTGACATCCTATGGAAGAGCCACACAAAATTTCTCCCAACAGACAAGTACGAGCATAATTAAACAGAGTATGAATGCATGGAAGGTGATGTGTGGGTGCTAAACAAACTGGTCACATCAACTTGATGACAGTACTTTCATTCAAAGCCATTATAGCATCAATGTATTTTGCACTACAACACTTGTATAGTTCCCGTATTAACTTCTTTCTCATGACAATAGTGAGCTCATTACTAGAATTAAATGTATCTATCATAGATATATTGTTAACAGTCTGAAATAGTTTTCCAAACAAAAACATCCTGCAGCTTCTAAACTGATAAATAGTTATAACTTAAGTATGATCAACACTCATAAGAAACATTTCCACTATGACCTTTTATTTTTGAATACCAGTCTTGATGACAAAATTGTAATTAATCAATCACAAGCTGCATTTTACAAGAAAATAGATTCTGTTGATGTTATGGTATAACCTCCACAGTAAACTAGGACTGAGGGAAGATGATGGCTTCACTGAAATAATAATAACTAAATTAGCAAGAGTACCACGTTCATACTTGGCAATAGAACACAGTGTTCATAATCCAACACACAGACTGATTTCCCAGATTCTTCAAAAGTTTTTATAAAGTCATAACTAACAAATTTTTTAATACTGTGATAGAACTGTAACTAATATATGGCTCCTGATGTCCTCAGGATCTGCATTATTTCTTCACTTCATACAAAAAAGGCAATCATATAACTTAAAAATGAAAATTAAAAAAGCCCCAACTATTGTCACAGCATTAGCAATTTTATAAATTCCTGCACAATGTAGTACATTTGAACTTTGATTTGATTCTGACATTGTATTTCATCTAAATCTGTACTATAGAGAGAATACTTCTCTGCTGTTTTTGGATCATCTAATTTTACTACACAGAAGTGCAACACGAGTTTTTTTCCAGAAGGAAAGTATAAACAGATGGTCAATTAATCTACTTGGTTTAAGACAGATAATTTTTTACCATGCAGCAAAACAACTCTGTTCCACGATATCAGGTTGCTGTCCACATTTTTGTCAGAAAATAGTAATGTTGTCGTCACATAATCAAGTAACTAATTGAAGAAGAGAAAAAGAGATGCACAAATTAGAGACATATCAGCAAATACAAGTACAAATAGAAGCAATCTCCTAATTATGTCTAATGTGTACAAAAACAACAAAAAAATTGGGCTCATGTCTTTTAGTCATAGGCAAATTTTCTTTCTGCAAAGGTTGGAAATTCATTTCCTTCCTGCCCTCAGAAAAAAAAATAGCATGTACTGGGCACAAATAGAGTTCCAGAATTTTTACATGAATAAATGAAATGCTTTAAGGAAGTTAAATTATTTTCATTTTTCATCGTCCCACTTACAGTGTGTCTTTAAAACACAAGTTGCCCAAGCACAGAGTCAAAGATTCCAACTCCAGGTCCTGTTTAGATCTTGTAACAGCTTTAATTTGTTCAGTTTGTTGTTGTCAACCCACCAAACAAAGCATTTCCTCTCACATTTTCGTTCCTTTCTACTGAATCTGTATTGATACTGATACTGCATTTGTATGTAATGTAAAGACTACTGTAAAGAATTTGTAGATTGGTTATCCTTCCAAGCAAGGGAAGTTGCACGTACTTCCCTGAATGTTTGCTTCTAAAAATAATGCTACTTCATTTTAGAAATATCTAGAATTAGGGAGAACCCTTTCAACAAAATGAATATGAACCTCAGGTGTGAATCTATACTGATTTTTACCTATAATAACATCTGATACCATATTATTTCCTGCTGCCATGACCTGTAATGTGCTTTTGATCCACCTGTGTTAATAGGACCATACAATCATATTCCTGCAATACCTCACGCCCAAGCATTTTGCAACAGCAAAACCCCTGAACTTCATCCAGCATGTTCTTCTATATTATATCAACACTGTACTATTCTGAAAATTCACAGCAACCATTTCAGAGTCTGTAAAATCCAACTGTACCCACCCAATTCCATGGATTAAAGAATGAACATTCATCACAGTTACTTTTATCCAAATTAAGTAGTTCTAGTTTTAGTCATAAAAAGCTACCACTTCTTTCTACCAAAATACACTTACAGTCAACAGTGAACAACTTGCTGTTATTTAGAACATCAGTAAGTCTATTTAAATAGTCTTGTAATTTCACAGATGGTTTGGAAAGCAGTTCCATAAATTAGATAAACGGTGATGTGTTAATTGATGATTACCTTATAAATGAAGAAGTACAATCACTGGAATGTTTTACTTTACTATAGATGGTTATAAAGACTTAAGTGAGAATAATGATAATACCTATGGTATTATCAATGAGCTAATGCACTGGTTATTTGTGTCCAAAAACTTTAGGTAGAAGCATTTTTATTTTTTTTAACAAGCACGATAAACATCTTAGCAGGAGCTGTTATAAGAGCAACTGAATTGAATCACTCCTGGTTTTTACTGACATCACGATTGCTACATTTCAGATTACAGTTCTACAAGCTCTGGCAGTTATCATCACAACCTTTGATGAATCCACAGAACCTTCAAACTGGAAAATGATCCCACGGAACTGTTTGTTTCTTCTGAACGTCTCACCAGCATTCATGTGAGAGTGCACTCACGCTACTCAAATCACTCAATGTGCATTTGTATGATCAGTAACAGTGCTTGTTAAAATCTCTATATAATTCTGATACTTAAGTGTACTTCTCTGATGTACACTTAACAAAAGAAAGCAAAGCTGACATTTTGAGATTAAACATCATATCTCAGACTTAGATCAGGATGTTCTACTGTGAAGTCAGCTTTGCAAAAAATCTCAGTTTCCCAGTGAAACTGGGTTCAGTGATGCTCGTGCAACAAATTGTTCAGAATTTCTTCACATGCATTGGCTTATTTTAAAGAAATGAGAAGTTTAACAGGTGGAGGTATTGCTTTGGCAACAACTTAAAACTTCTCAGAAGATTTTTCACTTTTGTTTAGATGTATTTGTTAACAAGAATATAAAGCTTTGCAAAATGGCTAAGACTATGCTACCTTTCAAAATATAGAAGTGTAATAAGCAGACATCAGAATTCTTTCTTGACCTGGTGATTTCCAAATATCTTCTCCATGAGATGCAGCAAACTTCAAAGAGGCTACATTTCAGCTCTTACTTCTCCTCAAGCAATTTTAATTGTTATTCATTTTCAACTTACGTGTGATTTTACTTCAGTGTCATATATGAGACTTTCCCAAAGGCCATGGAAATCAGCTGCAAAAGCAATATATTATATACCTGTTTAGGATAAATCAGTCTGGGAACTTGTCATCTACCACTGCAGCACAAAGCAGTTTTCAAATTATTCCCAACTAAAATTAAGGATTAAGAACAGATACATGACAGCAATTAAAATATATGGGAAAAAAGCATATGAGGGTTTGTTTTTTTTTTTCAAAATGTAAACAATGCTTTCTAACAGACCAATTCAGCAGTTTCACGACTTCTGTTTTCTAAAATAATTGTGAGGAGAAATTAATCTTCTTAATTTCTCAACATGAAAGAAAAAATATCACGATGGACCTACATTTCTTCAAGAGAAAACGCGATGAAAAGTGAGGGTGGGAGGAGGGTTCTAAGCCAAATTTTATCATTCAGATTTTTTTTTTTCTAGCATCAACATGTACAGGACAAAAAAAAGCATGTAGCTGAATAATGCATAAAAAAATGAAGTTGTGATTTGTAATCATTTCTAGCAGTTAGTTTCTAGCTTTCAGCAAAGAAAAGTAAAAAAAGATTGAACAATTATAAACCACAATAACAGGGGAATAACATCAAAGTATTAGACTGAATTCTTCCCAAAAACAAATATAATGGGTAGTTAGGCTTTTTGCAACGTAGAAAGAGCAAGAAACATCTCAGCATCACTGTCTCTTTGAGCCTAAGCTCAGACCTGTACTTCTTCTAGGTGAAGGAGAAGAATCCAACTTCCCCAAGCACAAGATAGTCACAGGCAGGCCAGGCAGTCACAGCCTTACTCTTCTTTTCAGAAGACACTCTGAGGACTCTAAATCTCTCTAGTTTGTTTGTTTGTTCCACATATAAGAGCAACACTGTCTTGGGGGCTGCAAGCCAGCACTGGGCTCTGGAAAATGGATGTTTAAATTGATGAGTTTCTTGTGGGACTCCAAATAAAAATTTGGCATGCAGGTTGAAGGGTTAAAAATTTGCACGCTTCTGATGATGACTATACATATTATTCCACAAGACTTTTATTCCATTTTATTCCATTTATTTCCACCCATCCACAAGCATTACAGAAATAAATTATGTGTTGTGGAATCACCTGTAGTAGTTCAGTCAAAACTATTAAGAAGAAAGTCCAAATGTACCGGTTCCATCGATAAAGGATAAAATTAAACAATATTTATAAATAATACATTTAACAGGTAACCTTATAAACATTTTTAGGCTTTCCAAGATTTTCTTTCATTGTAATTGCTCTAGACTTTCCAGAAATATCACATGAGTACCTGCTGGTAGCACCCAGTGGTTGGCTGCAATGATATCCTCGTTCTCTTCTTCCAGGTTTTCAGAGCTTGGTCCTTCTTCATTCAGATGAAAGATATGAAGAGAAAGACTGCTTTTGCTCAAGTCAATAGGCTGGAATGGACACAAAAAGACTTTTAATACATCATATTTCTCATTCAAAGCTAATTATAATGTAAGAAAGTTACAGTTCTCAGCTGACACTCAGCTTTGAAGCCTACTACTTCTGTTTTAGAACTTACTAAAGGGTGTAGGCCCAAAAACTTTATCCCTTTTCCTGGTTACACCAGTCAACCTAATAAAAGATGCAAGATGCCATATCACGCTACAGACCTTGTCTTGCTTACGTCCTTTGGCTGTCACTAGCCTACCTCCACCTAGGTCATACACATACCAACAGAGCTGGACATTCTTGACTGTAAATACCTGTCTGTCTTTCAGTTTCAGCTCTGTATCCACAATCGACACAGACTGCACGTTGCTGTTAAGGAAACCATCATCAAACTCTGTCCACTTGTAATCACCAAACACGATGCTATGTCTGTTCAACAGCTTTAAGACACTCATCCTGATATCTTCTTTCTTGGCCGCACTAACAAGAAACAAACAGCATTATTTATGGCATTGACATTTATAAGGAAGTATGAAGTAATATCAAAGTGTTTTATTTCATACACTAAGCCTACCTGGAAAACAGCTTCCACCTCACAAAAAAAAACCCAACCAACCAAAACCAAGAACAGAAAACCCCAAACAAAACACTCCCCTC
The DNA here is from genome assembly GCF_000700745.2 of Antrostomus carolinensis. NCBI lineage: Eukaryota > Metazoa > Chordata > Aves > Caprimulgiformes > Caprimulgidae > Antrostomus > Antrostomus carolinensis. Next base: position 28,180 of record NW_010328615.1, read on the forward strand.
AAAAAACCCACTTAAAAAAAACCAAAGCCCACTCAACTCGCCCATAACATTCTACAGAAAAAAATCCCTCTCAAATTCAGTTTGTTTACAAAAGCAACAAGTTTGATATTGCTTTTAATTTGTCCATTAAGACACAAGCCAAATAATACTATTTGCTCTGTTTGTGGTCATATCAGGAGACACAGAATGACACAGCTACAGAATTTCAAGAATGGAAACCAGTTATGCAATCTGACTGTTTCATTAGGAGAAACAGAAAAAAATCACAGCCAAGCTACTAGATTGAATTTGGTACCCTTAGCTTGGAAGCTCTATTATGCTTTCATGCCTGAAGACAGCTCAGGATGGGGACGTGCTAATAAGGAGAATTTCAGTAGAAGAGACAAAAACTACAGGAAAAGGAATACCATTTTAGGATTTCAGAAAGGCTTTAACTTAATTTTACAATTTCAGTGATACATTCTCAGTGCATACTTCCAGTTCCTTGTCTTTTACACCTGACAAAAAGAGACCAGTGGATACTTTATGCCTTGACTTTATGAAACACCTTGGACACACTCTCCCACAGTATCTAGAGAGCCAAACTAGTAAGATAAGGACTGGATAAATGGACAACAAGGTGGCTGGACTCTCCAGGTTAAAGGGTTGTGATTAGTAGTACAAAGACAAGGCAAAGCTGCCAATAATCTGGGCAGGGAAAGATGGGGTAGTGCTGTTAATATTAGGACCAACACTCTTTTTACATCTTCATTTACACCCTGGACAATGGGATGGAAAGCAACTGCAGCAAGTTTATGGATAACACCAAAGCAGGGAGAGCTGTCAGTGTGCTAGAGAGCAGGGCTGCCGTTCAGAGGGACCTCTGTGGGCTGGAAATAAGGTTTGACAGGAACATCTTGAAGTTCAACAAAAGAAAATGTGAAGTCCTGTCTCCGCATCAACTGTCCAGATAACAGTGCAGACCAGAGGCCAACTGGATGAAAAGCAGCTTTGCAGAAAAGGATCCAGGGGTACTGGTGGCCAAGATGGCAATGAGCAAGCAGTGTGTCCCTGCTCCAAATCACAGCATGATAGGGTTGGAAGGGATCTCTGGAGATCATCTAGTCCAGCCCCCCTGCCAAAGCAGGTTCAGCTAGAACAAGTTGCTCAGGACTGCATCCAGGAAGGTTTTGAACATCTCCAGAGATAAATAAGGCCAATCTTATGTTAGGCTGTGCCAGCAAGAGTGCGAATGTCAGGGAAAGCAATTCTTTCTGTCTACTGCCTGTTTGTGAGGCCACATCTGGAGCAACACATGCAGTTTTGCGCTCTGCTGTACAAGAGACAATGATACACTGAAGGAAATCCAGAATATGGCCACAAACTTGAACCTGGATGAGATGATGCACAAGGAGAAACGAGTTTGTTCCACCTGAGGAGGAGACACCTGTGTGGAGACACATGGAGAGCACAGAGAAGGCAGAGCAGAGCGCTGCAGGTGCACAGCACGGGGGCAAAAGGTGACAGACACAAGTTACAGGACAGAGAAGTTGTGAGCAGAGAGACCTGCTTGATTTCTGATGGACTTCCACGTGTATCTGAACGCTGTCGCACACGTTGGGCAGCGCCTGCTTCAAATCCCCAGCGGCGTCGTCCATCCTCCTGGCTCCTAAAGGGGAAAGTGACACCCGGGAGAAGCGGGCTTCCAGCGGACGTTATCCGGTAAAGCCACAGCCAGCCCATCCCGGCGCGGCAAACACCGTACCCCGTCCCGGTGCCGCCCGGGACCGGCATTTCCCTCCCTCCCTCCATCCCTCCCTCCCTCAGGAAGGGACAGGGCTCCGCTCCTCCCACGGTGGGGACAGGGCAGAGCAGGGCAGGACAGGGCAGAACAGG
>NW_010328616.1:0-46347 GCF_000700745.2 Antrostomus carolinensis
CCATTCTGTGATTCTATGATTCTATGATTCTCTGTGTTTTGCTAGATAATTTTAATGCTTTTCCTGAGTTGTTAAAGCTGGTAGCCCATACTTTACAAATCTTACAGGACTGCTTCAAATGTCTGTTTAACCAGCTCACACTCTGGGAAATGCTCTGAAGCATTCTGGTCAGGTTTGCATCGTGCACCTGATCATTCAGGTTATTCCTGAACTGGTTTAGGCAATGCGGTGTGTGCATTAGCATCCTAAGACGTGGTTGCTCATGAGGTTGATTGTAGGTCCAAGATCACAGTGAGAGGAGGTGATTTTCTTTTTAAGCATCCTGCCCTAGCTTTGTGGCATGGCAGCAGTGGCTCATGCTAAGCAGTCTTGTGGGACCTGTGTTTAATAGCACCACTAAGTGCTTTGGACGCTCCTCAGCTGCCCTAAACGTGTCGGCAACTGTTATTACTGTCTGCTCAAGGGGAACAGCTGAACTTGAGGCATGATTCAAGCTCTTGATTGCCTCTTCCTACGTTAACAGAAGTAGTTCTCTGTCTTATCATAGAGTTTCCTGAAGATCTGTCCTCCTCTTTTCAGGATGCTCTTAACATTTCTGACATAATTTCTTATTTGGCTGGTTTTTTTTTAAGCAGTCTCTATGGAGCCAGACCTTTCACCTTTCCAAGGCCGGACAGGCTCTCAGGAACTTTTATTTTGAAGCACATGAGCTCCAGAACTGACGAGTCCTCAACTCCATTAAAAATTAAAATGTCACACTGCAGTCTTAGGCATATCCCTTCAGATGAGCAAGAAGGGATTGTCTTATCCATCTTCCCACTGCCAGACAGGCCCAACAGATGTTCTTGAAAGATGTTTTGGTCGTTGTTGGAAAGTCATCTTTATACACTGCCTGAACATTCTTTCCTGTAACTTAAGCCTGTTCTTTCTTGGCTGATTTGCCCAGTATGTGGAGAGCAGATCTTTCTCTTCCTCTGCAGGGTCCTTTGTGTGTATCCTCTTTTTGACTTAACAGCTCATTCATTTTTTCCTTGTGCTACTGTTTTCAAACTGTTTTTCAAACCGTAATAATTTATGTTTCTCTTCTTTGGAAGTTCTTCCAGTTAGTCCAGAATTATTTTTAAATGCAGTATCAGTAATTGGAGGATTGTAAGTAACCTTTAAGTTAGCCTGTGTAACTATAACCTTACTACTGCTGTTTACAAGTAAAATCTAAAGGCTTATTTTTTATGCCTTTCAGGCTCGCTCCATTGTACAGCTCTGTAATCCAGACCATTTCACAGCGGTGCTGCTGCTGATTCTTTTCATTCAGTTACCTGTTCCTGAACTCAGCTGGCTTTAAGAAGCTTTTAGATTTCAGATGCCCTCTTTTCTAATTCTGTAAGGATCTTGAATTGATAATGTGGAGCTTCTTCCAACTCTCCCCCTTTCTCCTCCTCGATCACTAACCATTTTCTCTCTGCAGATAGTCCTCTGAAGTGTACATTTAAATGTATTATTTGCTTTAATTTCCCAACAGTTTCCGCTGCAGTTGTTTAGACCTGACTAAGAAACGATGAGAAAATTTCCTGGCTGTGCAGGAGGTGGTAGGCTGTTCTGCTGGATTTTCAGTTTTTTTCTGATATGAGGGAGGCCCTTCTCTTCTGTTTGCTCTGGCATCTGAGTAGTGACTCTCCTAAACAAGAGAAAGTCTTCAGAGTGAAAGAGGAAGAAAACAATGTATTCAATGCTACGTTTCTGACATAAGCTCAATCATAATTAATCTCTTGCTGTCTGCCATCTTCCAGGAGTAATGATTTAATTTTTTTCTTTGACATGCAGTTATTTCTAATCTTGTCCAGTAGTCACCATAGAAAATCAAATGGGAGGTCTTCTGCAGCTGCCTCAGTTGTTTACCTCTTTCTTCCCAGAAAGGATCTGTGGGTCCATGTTCTCCACCTTTTTTCTTCCTCACCAACTAGCAAACTCCAGGCCCCTCGTCGCTACCTCACCTTTCCTTCAGTGTACTTCTCAGAAATCTGCTTTGCCTCATGGTTACAATGTCCTGCTGACTGTGGAGAGCCTGCCTGCAGCTCTGCCCAATGTTTCTCTATGTGAAATTTCCTGTACATTGTACAATAAAGATGCAAACCCCACTAAATTTGCCAAGGTGACCCTTTAGTGCCTGACCACTGCTTGCTGCTGTAGCCTCCAGCTTTCCAGTACAGAAGACAGCTGGTCTCTCAGCTGGTCTCTCAGCCAGGTCACATTTCTACTCCTTTACTGTAGGTGAACGAGGCTTGCATCAGAAAACATCTTATCTCACTCTGATCATTTCGGATCACTTTCTGGCTTATTGGGAATAGATTTTTCAAAAGGCTTTAATTGTCTTCTCGTGGCATGTAGGAAAAGACCCTTCCTAAACTCCATTGTGAAGTTTGTGGTCATTATCCTTTTTCGGTTTGAGTAGTTGGAAGGACTCTGTTGGTAACTGCTTAGATCTCACTGGGAAGCTCTCCAAGTCATTCTCACTTCAAGAAAGAGACTTCTGCCATGAAAGTCACTCCAGTTTGAGGAAGAGCTTCTGTCATGGTTGGCTATGATGGGAGCATGAGCATCAAACAAAAAAGTGAAATCGTGTCAGAATTTCACCTGTAGGTGTGGAACTTGCTATGTTCCTGTGAAAAGAAAAGCACTAAAGAGAAGGTGAGCAGAGAGTAAAGATGGTTTTGTTTATTGACACACAACTAAAACTCTTGAGAGTTTTGAAGGTATAGTAGTGATACCTTTATCAAGGTGAAAGTTCAATTTTAAAATGTCTTAAAGAATCCAAAATACTAAATTACTTTCTTATATAATACATGAGGTATTCTCACTATCTCATGATGGTTTACAACATCCTGTCCATTCAGATTTATATTTGTGCAGTGTCAGGATAACCAAGTCAATTCCATGAGCGTGTACAGTGTTTCTCCCGTTTGGTCCCTGAATGCTAAAATACATTTTTTAATATGAAGACTTTTTGATTTGGTGCCTTATTATGGCCACTAAGACTTTTTAGAAAAAAATCGAATTCTAACTTAAAATTTCTACATAACAACTTAATACATACTAACAATGAACACTTAAGTCCATAATCCCATTCTACTGGTACCTGGAATGTAGGCAGATGTTGTAAAGCTTACCTTGTTCTGCTCTGTTGGTTTGTTGCTGTATTAATTCTCCCTTGCTTTCCACATTTGCTTTTATCTATTTTTCAGTTGAGATTCAGATAATGTTTTAATACTTATTTACCATATTATTTTAATGGAAGTATTGACTTCCCTGTGGGTGTTTAACAGAACTTGAACTGAACCTTGTGCTTGGGCTGACGTCATTGTCATCAGCAGGGCCAGTGGCAGATATGGAAACACCATGTGCTCCCCCTGCTGCTAAGAGCTGCCTTGTCACACGTACACAGAGCTGCTTTTGGAAAAGTCAAGTATTTATGTGGTTTGTAATTCTGAAAGATAGGGCCCATTTTTGCCCAGAAGTATCTTAGTGAGTCTTTAATGTGAGTTAAAGTCATGGTCATCATTGATACCATCAGTCAGCAATTATAACTTACCCTTTATTTACAATGGGAACTGGGGGCATCTGAGGTTTGACAATCCTACTCTAATGTGCAAGAAACTGCTTTAAAAACCAAAATTGTTAATATATTGTTAGGTAGATCAATAAAGCCACTAAAGAGCTGTTATTTTTGTAGCCTGCCTAGACAGGCATAGTATTTTCCTCTTTCTTTGTGCTTGGATTTATTGCAAAAAGTTTTATTTTTTCAGAAAAAAAGCAGAAATAAAACTCTTTGGAAACTGAACACAGTCATTGGAGGTGTGGGAATTTATCAAAAGCTTAAGTGTGTCTAAGGAAGAAAAATCTTAGGGTGTTGCATATTAAACCAAGCTGTATTTGACAGCTGAACAGTCCTTAAAATACTGGTGTTATTTCTTTTGGATAAGTCTAAGCACATCTATATGAAGTAAACATGTGTAGTGTATGTGGAGTAATTAGGTATTCCTTCCTAGTAAGCGTAAGACATGTGTCTGAAATAAACTGAGCAGAATTTTTGAATTAAAATGAAGTAATAATATTAAGTTATTATTAGTAATCTTTATTAAAACATCTTTAATTTCTTTTAACATTCATGTAATAGAATCTGATTTACTGGGAGTGGCATTTAATTAATTTAATTCAATTTAGAGAGTTAACTCTATTACATATTAGTACAGAAAATTACCTCTGAACAGTCATTTCTCACTGGTGACATGCAATAAGTTAATTTAGCTCCGAGTTCGTTTGGGTGCCTTGTGAGTTCTTAGTGAAAGTTGCTATGGTGACTGCCTGATCAACCGGAGCTGTCACCTACAACAACAAACACGCTCTGCACGGTGACACCGCCGCTGCTGGGCTGTGGACACGGACAGATGGAGCCTCTGCTCCTGCTCCTGCCAGTGAACTTGGTTGCTGAAATCTGCCGCAGTGCCAGGGTAGCATTGCAGGGAGCAGTGAAAAGCTTCCTAAGGAATGCTCAGTCCTTAGTAGACTTTTTTTTTTCCCTCACAAAAGGGGTTTTCTGTCAGAATGTGTTCAACACATTGAAACTGAGCTTTATGTGGTTGGGTTTTGGTTTGGTTTTGTTTTGGTTTGGTTTTTTTGCTTCATCTTAGCTGCAGTGAAGTAATTACAGAACCCTAGTCAGACTTCAGTTTGCTTTTATTTAGAAAATTTTACTGAAGAACCTGAAAAGAAGGAGGTCTGAAAACTGCTGGAACTCCTTTCTCAGTGTTTCTGGATAATTTAAATCCTGTTTTTCGTATGTGGCATTAATGCACGATGGCACTGGAGACATTAAAAAAAATCTCTGTTGAATATGAAATGAAGAGTTTGCTTCAGATTCTTCAGGCTTTGTTATCAGGTAGATGAACTCCTAGTTCAAAACAAAAAATTTCCAGTGAAGAGGCTCTATTTGGGAAACTCATTCATAAAAACACTCTCTGCATATTAAATGTCATGTTTCGACGTAAGAGGAAGTGTCAAAAGAACTGAAATATAAACTTTAAATTCAGTATATTTTCTTTTTCTTTCCCTTCTAGATCAGTGTGCAGACTTAAGCAGTAGTTTATTGATTGTTTGAGGGGTGTGGGGGGGTTGTTTTGTTTTGTTTTCTCTAGAGCATGACTTTAATTTAACTGGATTTATCTGAATAAGGGATCATTCTTATTTTTGGGCTTCAGATTATTCTCAACTTCTCATTTCTGATAGGACTGCTTGTCTTTCCAATACTAGGAACTGCATCCAAAATAGGATGTAAAACCTCAAAAGTTTTTCTAGATAGAAAATCTGTGAAAGTTTGTAGGTACTGTTGGCTGAAGTGGTAACATGTCCTTTGGCTTTTGAGTGTTTTAAGAACCTGCTTGGTCAAAGCATTGATTCTCAAAATAACTTTGTTAAACAAACACATCTTCAGTGAGCCCAATAAGGTTTCAGAGTTTGAAATATAAGGCCAAAATATTTCAGGTTTAGCTTTCATTGAGTTGGCTGCATTCACAGTTTCTCTGGATGATGCTACCTGAGACTTGGAATATATCCACACTGCTGGGGTGGAGGGAACGCTGGTCCATGCTGAGTTAAGGCATAATTTATGGCCTTAAGTTACGCCAGGGGAGGTTCAGGTTGGGTGTCAGGAAATACTTCTTCACTGAAAGGGTTCTCAGCACTGGAACGGGGTGGTGGAGTCCCCATCCCTGGAGGTGTTTGAAAGAGGGCTAGGTGGGGTGCTCCGAGACATGGTTTAGTAGTGGACAGGTAAGGTTGGACTCGATCTCAGAGGTCTTTTCCAACCAGGTGATTCGATGATTCTCTGTTAGCACCACTTCAGTTATTGGTGCTGACTGATTTAAAATGATACCTCAGATATCTCTACGCTATCTTTAGGACTGTAGTATAAACATACTCTTAAGCCTTCTTTCGTGATGGAATGTGAACTGAAAGGGTTTTGCCAAAATTACAGAGACCTTTTACTGGTTGCCCACAAAATTGTTACTGTTTCAGAAATGCACATAAAATATTAATTTGGTACCATAAATGTACATGACAGTAGAGCCAAGGCTTTGTGTTTACACAGGACTCTAGTCAATTTTACGTGTATGCATAGTTCCGTGATTTCAGCAGCGCAGCCAGTGTCACTGAAAATTCTACTTAATATCTCACCATCAGCCTTGTAATCTGCAAGCAGCCTCCACCATGCTTTCACAGAAATGTTCACAAGGAGTTAAATAACAGTGCAACCTGCTCTCCCAGCATCCACCCTCCCAAAACATAAAGAACATAATTGGAGAAGCTGTTTTTCTGGTTTCCAGAACAAAAATGCATGCACGTGTGTAGTGAATCTGATGTGTCCAGGCTATGTTAGACCCGGTGTGGATGTGACACAAATCCGTGTGTGTGTCTGTGTGTGTGTCCCTGTGTGTCTGTGTGTGTGTCCCTGTGTGTCTGTGTCTGTTTGTGTGTCTGTGTGTGTCTGCGTCTGTGTCTGCGTGTGTCTGTGTCTGCGTGTGTGTGTCTGTGTGTGTGTGTGTCCCTGTGTGTCTGTGTGTGTCCCTCTGTGTCTGTGTGTGTGTCTGTGTGTGTGTCTGTGTGTGTGTGTGTCTGCGTGTGTCTGTGTCTGTGTGTGTCTGTGTGTGTCTGTGTGTGTGTCTGTGTCTGTGTCTCGGTGTGTGTGTGTCTGTGTGTGTCTGTGTCTGTGTGTCTGTGTCTGTGTCTGTGTGTGATCCCTGAGGCACTGCTCTCAGGGACATGTGCAGGCTGCGTGCACACCCCATAGGTCTGATGTGTCCTGGACATGCTGAGTTTACTATTCACATGTTAAGGTATTGATCCATAAATACACACTGACAAATTCCAGACATTCCAGAAAAATAGCTGGAATTCTTACCTTCATTCCAGCTTGAATTTCAAAGTGCAAAAAGAGGTTGTACCTGACACAGCATGGAGCTTGGTATTTCCAGTTGTCCTCGGTGGGATGCCAACACTGACTGTACTCTGGGACATCCTGAAACCCCAGGAACACCTGCCCTGCCTGCACAGGCCATGGGTGCAGCACATACATTCTAGGTGTGACACAACCCACATACTGCGTGTACTGCAGCTCAATAGATTTCTGTAGGAGCAATCCAAGGTAGGAGTGATGGACATATGAGGTATCTCTGTACAGTACTCAACCACCTATGTATTTGGAACTGGAAACATTTCTGCTGTGATTCACTCTCTGCTCTTCAAGCTCCCCCTGAAGAGCTTCCTTAACATCTCTCAAACCTCAGCAGCTGTTTGGGCTGAGCTGGGTCCTCCAGACTCCAGGCTGGTTCTGCTGCAAAGGGGCTGATTCTAACAGCAGTTGTTTGACACCATGTAGACATTAATTGCTTCCTAAGGCACAGGTTTGGTTATTATAGGATTTTTGCCTCTGCTTACTTAAATTAAAAAACCACACGTTAATCTGTAAGATGGTGATCCATCTGATTGCCCTGCTTTCTGTATTGCTTTAAACAAGTTTCAAGGCTTGTTCATGTGGACTGTAACCTGTGGGTGCATCACTGTTCATGGTGCAAATGAAATTTTAAGTCTATTATATACAGTAAACCAGTCGACACCAAGATTATCCTAATTGTCAGTTACATTCTGAACGTACTGTTTTGTGTGAATGGTGTAACAATGAGTGGATTTCTCCTATAAAGAATATTTACTGTTCAGTCTGTGCCTGGAAGTGGCCTGTTGAATCAAGAAAAAAGAATGTTGTCAGTGTGATGACTTAGCACCATTGGTAAATTTGTTTGAAAAAAAAAAAATTAAATATGAAAACTGTTTGTAAAACATTGTCTAATGAGATTACATAGAGACAGTCAGCCTAAAATTAAAGGATTCAGTTTGTGGTTCTGCCCAGACTTCTTATGTGACTCTGTATGAAGTTCTCTAATCTGTTGTTAGATATTTGTATTTTCGCACTAGCAGTTCCTTGCACAAGCTAATTCATCTCAGCAATGGCTCTTACCTCCTTTCTGTCTTTTACAGACAGTTCTTAATGCCGTTGTTTCTTAATGCTATTAACATGAGTCATTAAAAACTTATAGTAGCTTCATTATTTACCTTTTTAAATAGGCAAGTTGTCTTTGTAATGTCAGTGTGTTGTCCTGCTCTGGAGGTGAGAATTGAGTTTACAGGAGTCTGAATTCAAAGCTAAATGTGTGATGACATGTTCAACGAGATACACCCATGCTGAAATGTCAGAGGCTTCAGGACAAGTGTAATCTAGAGACCAGCTTCTGGCAAGATGTCTTTAGTTAGTTAGTTATTTTTTATTGCTTTACAATGGGTGCATATTTGGACAAGTCTGTGTGTAGAGCGATGTACATGTTTAATACCGGTATTTGAGTTAACATGAATTTATAAATGCAGCTTCATATCGCCTGTAAATTGGAGAACTGTCACTTGAAAGAAAGCAGAAGAATTGTTAAGTCTTGAGAGTTACCATCTGTTATCAGTTCACGTCCCGAAGGAATGTAGCTTTGATAATTTTAGTTGTTCCATTACCCAGAATCTTGATTTGTAGCTTGGACTTTTAAGTTGGAGGCCTGGTGTCTATGGTATAGTTTCTGTTCGTCAGCTGGGCCATTGTTAACCCGTGTGTGTGCACTCAGAGCCTTCCATAAACATGTGAGAGTTTGACTTGCAGTGAAAGAGCATTTGCTTTGGATTATCAATCTATTGTTGATGACAACCTATCAACCTAATTAGCCGTACCATTTTTAATGGCACAGCTAATTAATTGTGAATTTAAAATTAAAATTATAATCAGTGCTAACATGAAGGAAAGCAGCGAGGAAAATATTGGAAGCTGTTAAAAGTATGTGTTCTTCACAAGACTGCTGTATGTGAAGCCAACCTGAATAATGTGGAAGGGGATGGAAGAAAACTTATAAAAATATGTATTGACTCACACAAAACAGGTTTTGTATCTTCCTCTCAAAAGAAGTCCTTGGCACCCTCCTTGCTGACAAATGAAAGAAAAAAATGTAGATGCTGTTCATGAAAGGGAAACAAAATCTAGTATCTGAGCTCTGAAGTTTGCAAGGGTCTATGTTTTTATTAGGAGCTTCTCTGATTCTTGAGAGAAAAGTTAAATTTGTGAATTTAGGGTTGTATCAGTAGAGCTGGGCTGGAACTGTTTGCTGCACAGTTCTGCAGCAGGGTGGGCTGTGACGGGCTTTCAAGGAGAATGCAAACCAGTTTGTGGTGGAGGGGTAAAATGTCACTCTGTGTTGATGCAATTTCAAGGTAACTAGTCAAGAACAAAATGCAGAGGATCCAGACAAGTGGGGCTGATGAAGGAGGACCACATCTTAAATTTATTTTAAAAACAGCAGAAGTTGGAGAGAGTGCTGTGACTGTCAGCCTGGGAGAAAAATGTTTCTTTGTCATGGCTGAGAGAAGTGGGAGAACTGAGTGAGATGGATTTGGAGCTCTGTTTTACATGTAAGATTGTAGAAAATAATGCTAGAAAGGTTCTTGAGAGGTCATCTATTCCATCCCCTCACCCTGAGACAAGATCACCAAACCTCTATCATGTCTGCAGATAATCCTTAATCATCCTTATTGTTAGAAATGTAAATCTTAATCTCCCTGGCTGCTATTTAAACCCAGCAAGTCTTGCCTTATTCACTATGGAACAGAGCAAATTATTTCCTCCTCTTCCTTGCTGTTTTGTTGTTGTTGTTGCTTGGGTTTTTTGTTGCTTGTTGATTTTTTTGGGGGAGGGGAGGGGACATGTTTGTTTGGTTTTGGTTTTTTTAACTTTATGTACCCAGTGTCTTCTAGACTGAACTACTTCCCTGCCTCCTGTCTGCTTTGGTAGTTCATGTTTCTAGACTTCTGTTTCCTTTCCAGGTGATCCAGCTGTTTCTTGAAGAGAGGTGGTCAGCCGTGGGTGCAGGCAGTGCTTTAGTGGAGGCTTTCAGATGCCAACCTGAAGTAGAAGGGTTACTGTGAGCCTCAGAGCTGGTTATTTATTCCATTACAACACTTGTCTTCTTACAATAGCCTGATCTTTTTACTTCTCTTTGGTTTGTGATCTGATAAAACATTGCATATCTTTCTGCAGAACTGCTATGGGGTGAGTTGTTTGCTGTTCTGCATTTAATTTTTCTGCCTAATAACATGGTTTTCCTTTTTGAATCGCAGTCACTTTTTTCACATCACTTCTCCAGTTTATCATTGCTGGGTTCTCATCCTACCACGCAGCATCTTCTCTCTCCCTAGCCTGGTGTCATTTGCACATTTAATAAGGATGTTCTCCAGTCCATCATCCATTTGTTAACAAAAATATTGAACAGCGTAGGGTTGGTTCAAGTCCCCATGGAATCTCTCCTGAAACATGCTTCTGTTTTGACAGCAAACCATTGATTCTCCCAGGGAGTATTTCAACCAGTTTTACATTTAGCTCACATTTCCCCAATTTGCTTATGAAAATACCAAGTAAGAATTCTGTGTCAGAATCTGTTGTGAAGTTAAGATGTATAGAGACAGCTTTGGATGGTGGGATTTGGATGGAATATGTGAGAAAACAAGTAGAATTTGTTTGAACTGAGTCTGAGTGGAGTGGAGTGAGGAACCAATGAGTGTCAGGGTAGGAGTTAGGAGTCAGCTGGATGTGTGGATATACTGCTCTAGACTCAGAGAGAGGTGGGCGGTGGATGAAGTCCTGAATGTTTCTCTATTTCAGACCTTTGCATAAAGCCAACAATTAAGAAGGTAACAGCTGTAATTAAATTAATTGGGAAGAAAAACAGAAGATGATGAGAAAAAGATTCTAAGAGCTAACAAGGGACAGATTCAAGGAATGCATGGCTATCTCAAGCGCTTCTGATAAAGCAGGTGTATTGAGACACCAAGTTCTAGCCAAGGAAATACCATTAGAAACCTCAGCAGCTCTTAGACCTCAGTTGACAGAGAGAGGGAAGCTTGAGAGGTGCTGTGGGGAGGAGCATAGTTAGGAAGACAAGTGAGGGCAATGGAGAGTTTATTAAGACAAGCTTTGAAACATACATGAGCTGTCAGGAACCTTGGATGCAGAGAGAGGAGAAGAAGAAGGGTAAGAGAGTAAACAGTGTGAGTGTGGGTTGGGATGTATGTGGAAAGAATGTGGAGTTGCCTGAGAAGGCAGAAGGACTAACAGAAAGCAGGTCATCAGCTTTTGTGCTGGTGATTTGGAGAGGTTTTGTTCGCGTGGCCTCCTAATGTGTGGAGAAAGACCAGAGGCCCTTACGTTGTACAGACATTGTCAGATGTTCTTCCATCAGTAACAGAGGTGGTATCTGTTTAAAATGTATTAATTTAAAGACTTAAAGTCCTCTATTATTCCATAATTTATGAAGCTATAATTTGTTTATTTTTTTTTCTTCAATATTAACTTCTGCAAAAATAACGTAGACTTGTAGTTTTAGAGACACTTTCTATAAAGCTATGGAAAAAATGCACTAATAAATACATTTTCTGGGTATGTTTTTGGCCTAGTTTCCTAAGGAAATGAGGCTTAAGATGTTGGGTTGTATTCTCAGCTCTGTCTCCCCATTTAGCTTTAGACATTCCTGTCCAATCCTGACCAAATTTGGTAGGAGGTCCGCTGAGGTTCTTCGAGATGTGCAAGCTGGGTGCATGACAGTGTTGTAGTTAGTGCCATTACTTCCCTTTCCCACCTGGCTGCTGAGATCTTGAGGAAAATCTCTAACAGTCACCTATTCTGGTTAGTCTGCCAACTGACCAGTCAACCAGCAGGGAGCTTTGAACAAGCCATGGAGCTGCTAACACCAATGTCTGTTTAAGAAAAGAATGTTTTGTACTTTGAAAACTGTGAAATGCAACCAAATGGAATACACTTTCCAGCTTACTTCAGTATTTATATGGTTCTAGCAGATCCAGAAATGAAGATTTAAAGAAAACCTTTAATTTCTAAGAGGTAATATGGAAGTGTGATTCTTGGGAGAATGGTTTGTGCCTGGCTGGTCACTGTGAGCCCTTTGAGTTATTACGATTTCCTTATAAAATATTGGTTTCTCACAGATGGTTGTAAAATCTTTCTGAATGACATATTTTCAAAGGAGGTTTCCCAGCATCAAAATTAGGAATTAATTTTTGACTGAACTGCAATCCACTGAATAGATAACAAATAAATTTCAGCGTTTAATATATATCAATTTATGGTGGATGGTTATCTGTTAACTTGATGCAATGATCATAAGTCTGAATATAGTTTTAGAATAAATTATGCTCATATCTTGATGAAGCCTGTGAAATATGTTCAGATGAAGAGATCATACTGGCAGCTGCAGAGTGGAGTTTGAATTAATCCTAGCAGAGATGCCTTCTCCTCTAAAACCAGAACCATTTATTTCTGGTTGGAGAGCTCCCATCAACCAATGAACATATTGGTAAACATGACTTAAAACCCACTCCAAAACAAGCAGGAAAACCCTCAGCTTGTAGGTATTTCCTGAATAAAATGTCTGTCTTCTGCAGAATCAATTTTTAAAAACTGTTCCTTCTCCTGTTGCTGTAAGAAGGCTTTTCAAATGCCACCTAGGCAGAAGCTGGTACTGTTCTAGATGGGTGGATGTGTACTCAGAGCTTTAATTTCTTTTTCTTTTCTGGAGTTGTAAGCTCTGGCTGTTCTAATTAATTATGCATTGTATAACAAAGCATCAAAATACTGGTTTTAATCAGTTGCTTTTTAGGTGGTATGTAAGCAATAGCAAATATTAAGAACTAAAGCTGGTTTTTGGAGGCATGAGGCTGATGCTGGCTTTATGACCACACCATATACCATCCCTCCTCCTAGAGCAGAGAGAAGACTGAAGCAGGGAAGAGGGACTAGATCTTTTTGAAGAGCTTCCTTGGTTATCTCCTACTACTAAATTACACAAAATTGAGTTACTGGAGATGGTTGGGAAATTCTAACAGTGGATTCAGAGGTTTTCCATGAACTTTGCAGCTTTGTATTAATTCCTGGTCTAACTTCAAATTACCTGACAAAAATTGCAAGTTCTGAATAGAAAGTCGATAATTTGGTAGAAGTCATCCGGAAAGGTGGGTTGTGGCGAGAGGTTTTAGAAGTGGGATGTTGAAAGACTTAAGTAAGGAGGCAGGAAACATTGCAGTAGTCAAGGGAAGGAAGTGGAGAGGAAATGTCTGGAAGAAGAAGCAGGAGAGCATGTACTGTGGTCAGTTAGGAGGTCAAATGGTGGGGGAAATAAAGTTAAACCAGGAAAAGACTTTATTTGCTCTTAGTTTTCAATAAATTATATGTTCAGGAATTACTACAAAATCAAAGCATTTCTTTAAATAAATGGTGTTACAGTTCTAAGGCCATAACAATGCATATATTTTTTACTTTTAACCCTGAATGTAGGCTTTGATGTCAAACTGCAGCTTCTGGTTACATGTTTAAAGCCATTATGAGTACTATTGAGAACTAATTTGGGGATTTTTCTTGGCTTTCAACTGTAATTTTTCTGTAGTTTTTTCAGGAGAAGTTTGTGTGCTTGGAGGAAGGGAAGGTCCAGACAGAAAATCATCCACTTTTGTGTAGCAACATTAAGAAGTAGGTTTTTATGCAGTAGTTTTACTGAAATACCTTTACTTTTGCCAGTAGATGTCACTGTGGATAAAAAATACCAGCGCTTAGTAGACAAAGGAGGTAATTTGCTAAATAAAAATTCATCCTTTGAAAGTAGTTGGGGGGAGCAACATTTTTTTCCTAAAGAAAGACTTTTTTCAGCATATAAAAATGGAATTCTTTCTAACCAGGACATCTATTTTTGCCCACTACAATCCTGGGTTTTTTTGTTATCTTCATCCAACCTGGGTAAGTTCACTGCTTTCTGTCTGACTTCACGGAGGGTGTTTGTGTATGAGTGTGCTCCTGATCAGCTTTATTTTGAAAGCATTTAGTGTTTGGAGGTTGTTTTAATAAGCCCCAGTTGTTGCTGCGGTGTGGATGTGTGGGGAATTGGACATGGAGGAAGTGGCTTCATTAAGGTTGATTTGAAGGGGGGAGCAAGATGAGGAAAAAAATTGCCCATATGATTGGCTGGGAGAATAGCTCTGAATTATGGGATCCATCTGTTTCCTGTAATGAATTCATAAACCCATCAAACAATGACCTGAACGAATTGCTGAAGGAAAAAAAAAACCCAAAACCAACAAAAAAAACCAAAACACTGGCATGATATGTTTAAGGCAGTGAGGCATTGGCATTGTATAATCAAAAATTCTTCTCACATCCAGCACTTTGTAATGGAGCTGCTGTGTTTAATAGAAGCTGTAAATAAATCCTGTCGCAGTAGCAGCCAAGAATGCATTTCTGGGTTTAACTGTTTCTCTTCTGGAATGTCTGGTCCTTGAAGGCTTTAGAAATGCGAGTTGTATAGAGCTGGAGTGGGGGATTCTGAAATACAGAAAAATGTTAATGAGGTGAATGAAAGGAAAAAGCTGTCATAAATCAGTATTATATGGCTTAACCAGTTTCTTTCATTTATGCGTGTTCTTTCCTTATGTCATAGAAATGTACTTAAAAGCTATTGTTGTAATTGAAATCTGTTAGACTGATCCTATTCATTATATTAATAAAATCCACCTACAATGGCTCGTGACACTTTTTTATGCAGTTGGGATTCCCGAGATTGTAATCATCAAAAGCATATGGAGTAATTATTGGATTTGTTTGGGAAAAATTGGATTAAGAAGTTTAGATACCATTAAGTACTGATAATTATTACAAGCAAGCTCATTGTTTAGTGTATGTACAGCTCTCAGAATGTAGAATAAGCAGATACCCATCACAAACATCTTCAGAGCAAGCAGTCTCAAGGCTTTTGTTTTATGCCTTTAATTGTATTTTTGCAAGAGGCTTTCTACTTAAATGTTTTGCTTTAGCTCTTGAATCATGTGCTAGTTAGGAAAATAACTTTCTGTTAAATCCTTTCCCCCATACATTTTAAATATTTTTAGCATTAAAGCAAATTTAGCCATGAAGGCTCCATTTTAATTCCTGGGTCTCAGACAGCTGCCCAGATAACATGAGCCGTGACAGTGTATTACCTTGGGGTGGAAGGGTGGACAGGCTGCTCCTTCGGAGACGGGCAGGGTCTCTCCATAGATGGGCAGGTTGGCCCTGGGGGCTGGTTACATGTCTAGTGCACAGAGCATCATCGCTGCTCGGAGCATCATCGCTGTCCCAGGCAGCCCCTGCTGCCTGCAGAAGGCTGCTGTCTGGTTTGCTGTTTTAGCCTGCGGTCTGCCAAAATCATACAATCAGAGAATCATAAAATAATTTGGATTGGAAGGGACCTTAAAGATCGTCTCGTCCCAACCCCCCTGCCATGAGCAGGGACACCAAATATTGTGTCTTTGTACATTGTGTGATCTGCAAGGGACAGCCGTCATTGCAAAAGAGAGCCGTTGTGGACGGAGAATGTCTAAGTGGTGTATAAAGACACTCTTAGAGCAAATATCATATGACAGTTAATAATTAGGAAGTCTAACGTAGGCACTTGGAACGGTAGGTGTTTCTCACAGTGCGTGTCGAATGAAAATTACTGCTTAAACGTTGCTGAAGATTAATAAATAGGTATTGAGGTTTTTTGAAGAATACAGCTGTATTGTCTTTGTAACATACATTCTCCAAATGTTATTGCTGTATTTGAAGTCTAAATTTGAAGGCTAAATTCTAGCCTGATATGAAGCTGGAATTTGGAAATCAAACCCATTCCTATAATGTTGTTCCCCCTTTTTGCTTTAGTTCCTGTCAGTGGTGTAATTAAATGGTTATTTTCCAACTGCCATGATTTTTATATACAGTATTCTTGCAAAAGCTTCCATTTAACTACTCTTAAAAAGATTTTTATATACAAAATAAAAACCACTTTGCTGTGTTGATTAGAGAGAAAACAGTAATATTAATATGCTGAATAGAAATATTTTATTCTATATTACAGTGTGTTTGATATTTTCTTTGTTCCCTTATCTGATCTCTGTTCAGATATGTAGAGGGAAGCATTGTTTCTAACACTAACATTGGGTTTTTCTGGCCACACCTTTGTGATGAAACAGCTTAGTTTACATTAAAGCAAAAAGTATTGTGTATTCTATCACTTGCATTAGTGATGGTTTTTTTATATATACACACACCTATTTGGAAGTAGTGGATGTGATGTATATATATATACAGTACTGAGAATACAGTGCTTTTTAAAAAGCAGCCTGCCTTGCTCTCTGAAATATTTTTCCAATTCATTAATATTCCTTGAGAAAATCTCATGGACAGACAAATACCGACTCCCGTGGCATTGTGCCAGTTAGTGGTTTTAATTCTCCTGAACACTTTATGAATTCAATGGAAAAATCATTTCTTAGTTTAAAAAAAATAAGCAAATGAAAGAAGGCTCTAGTTCCTCTCTTTGCCATTAAGTTGTCCCTTCCAGGCTTTTTTCCCAGCTGATCAGGACCTTGGAGTCCTTCGGTGTGGGATGACCAGAGGTGAGCTGGCTGGGTGAGGGATGTCGGGTGGCGATGGTGGAGGGAGCACTCCTCATCCTCATCCTCACCCACCTGCCTCCTCCTGCCTCTTCTCCTCCCCCTTCTCCTCCCCTTCCCTGGTGCTGGCACAAGTCTGTGTGTGGCTATTCTGTGCCCACACTCCCCAGCTGACATGGTTCTGTATTTTTGGTAGATCAGACTGTCTGAGGTGCTTTTTCTGGTTGTGGCTGCGGGCAGATCACGTACAGCTTCATCCCTTCCAGAAATACCGAGTACTTGAAATTTGAGTGTTGGCGCATGCTTACAACTCTGGAATAATAGTAGTAGTACGTAAATGCTCATACCTCTGTAATAATAGTAGCAGTAGTAACAGTAGTAGCAGTAATAATAATAACAATACCTCAAGGTCTCTAATTTTGCCTTTTCTGCTCTCCATCTCCCGAATGAAATGGAAAGATACACTTTGTTCAAAAACATCAAGAGTGATACTATTTAATTATCCTTTCAGTTTGTCAAAGCAAGCAAAACTAAGCAGGAGTTGGCTTTTGGCACACTTTGATACAATTAATTTGGTATAATTTTGGTACGATTTGAGGCCCTTAGGGATGGGTGTACGCAGATCTGAGGTGGTGCTGCCTTCCCAACACAGGATGGGGTGGTGACCTTCTGAGCAGTGCGTGCCCCTGTGTTGGGCTGTCCAGAGAGAGCTGGAGAGAGGTTCCTCTCCTCAGGGACTGCTGTTCAGTGAGAGGACCAGCTTAATTCACACCTTGTACTACAGGGTTTTTTTAAAGGCCAGGTGGAATGGTAAAGTCAGCAGGACTTAAGAAAGGAGGCACTAAAACTAAGCAATCTTTTGTATCATGTGGGTGACGGATTTATTTATCTTGTGGAAACAAAACAGTTTTCACCTACATATTGAATATGCAAATTTGGTATTTGAAATGAATTATTCTGCGTTTCGTGACATTATTCCATCTACTTTTTTAATTGTCAGAGTTTGGATAAACTGTTCATTTCCAAAGCTGGTGGTAGATCTTGAAAAGGCAAAGTAGGTTTTATTCTCTGCTCTTCAGATGTTACTGCTACTTTTACATTTTTTAATAGTCAAACTTCCTTCCTTTTTTTTTTTTTTTTGTTATAGAAATAAGCTTAAGTGAAATTGTTTCGACTTCCAAAATAAAAGTCCTGGAGAGGCACAGTGCCGATGGCTGCTGTCAAACCTGGCCTATTTTTGCCTGTCCAAATCCCTGCTCACTTTGAGAGCACCTTTGACACGAACTTGACGCCTGTTCACCACTTTTTTTTTTGGAGGTTGATCAGTTTTCCAGATGTGTCAGAGCCTGCAGAGAGGCTGAGCACTGGTTTTATGGTGTATGTATAAATTTATAGTGTTTGTATAATGACAGGAGATGTGATTTTGCACTTGTTAGACATGCTTGTGATGAACTGGAGGAATACTCAGTGCTGCGCGTCTAGGAAGCGCTTGTTATGTGACTTTGAAAAAGGCAGCAGTGGTCATTGTGCTCTTCAGTGGGATATGAAAACCTTGTGTTTTTATAGGACATCAGATTAAAACAAAATCCCCCCAAAATAGACTTGTTGTGGCAAAAGAGTTGTATAAGTCATCCACTTTTTCCAATGAAAGGAACTAATTATGATCAGAGTTTTAATCATAATTTTGAAAACGTAAGCCGCATATTTTTGAGGTCCTTAAAAATTACTTAAGAGAAGAAATTACCTGTGAGCATTTTTTTTTTAATCCCAATACATAGAAAATACTTGTGCATCATTGTAGGTACAAAGTATTTGCACATGTGTCTACAGATTGAGTTAAACAGTAGTAACACAAATTAATCTTTACTTGAAAGCTTTTCTTACAGCTTATCATTATCTGGAAACCTCCTCTGCCTCTAATACACACTCCTTTTCCATTGAATTCATTTTTTGAAATTCTAATTTCACAGTATGCTACTTTTTTTTTTTTTTTAAGAAGTTACTCTGTGCCACTATTTCTTATTTAATATTTTTTTTCCTGCACACTGTATGAGCATAACAACAATTATTTCTAGCCATCCTGTTATTTATTGGGCTTTTACTTATTGTTTTAGGGTAAGTGTTCTTAGACATCTTGTTTTGACAACAATCCAAGATACCCAGAATTGCTGGAAGTGAAAACATCCAGGAAGTTTTTTTCACTTGTTTAATTGTAGAGTTAATAGGAAATCAGTGTTTTTCTTCTTAGTCTTGTACTTTCCTAAATCATATTTAGTATGAACATAGGTGGCCATACACATTTGTGTATGTGGGAGCCATTTGCGTATTGCCATGAGCTTGGTTGTGTGTATCTAGATTGCTCTGTCCTCAGCCTGTCTGCTCTCCCTGCTCAGGCAGTGGGTACCAGATGTTTCTGGTGAACACCAGCTCCATTGTGTGCTGCTGACTGGTGATGCAGCCTGGGAGG
Source organism: Antrostomus carolinensis (assembly GCF_000700745.2). NCBI lineage: Eukaryota > Metazoa > Chordata > Aves > Caprimulgiformes > Caprimulgidae > Antrostomus > Antrostomus carolinensis. The sequence continues at coordinate 19,067 of NW_010328616.1, forward strand.
TGGGGATGGTGTGAGATAAGGCCAGGGGGTCTGCACTGTTAAAAAATGGTGTGTGGGCTCTCACAGAGGTAAGTGTGAAGCCTTTATCAGCTGTGTTCTGGGACGTGCATTTTACAGCTGTACAAAATCAGGTTTCTTAGAGGTAGATTTTAAAATTGTTATCTAAAATGTTTCAGGAGGCTGCACACATAGTAAACTAGCTCTGCATTCTGATCATAACGCTTGTCTAATGTAGAGCATCTTTTATGTATTTTGTAGGCCGTGTTTTGCCACCTTTTGTTTGGGAGACTGAAAACCAGCATCCCTTCAGTCAGTTACAGGGAAAAAAACCACAATCCACAACTTTTCTGCTATTAAAGCAATTTGTTTGTTTTTGTTTTGTTTTGTTTTAATGTAGTGCCAGAACCTATTAAGACCAGTTTAAGCCAGCCCCAACCTGCCGGTACCGGTACCAGTACTTCCACCAGCACTATTCCCAACAGCAGCAATGGCAAGCGTGCATCTGCTAATGGGCAGCAGCCCGCTGCGTCCCGTTACCTGCCTCGTGAGGTGCCTCCACGCTTCCGCCAGCAAGAACAGAAGCAGCTCCTAAAGCGGGGTCAGCCACTGCCTGCTGGGACTCTGACCGGCTCCAGCCCAGCACAAGGTACTGGCCAAGCAGGGGCAAGTCCTCCTCCCCAGCACGGAGCAGCTGGACAGCATCATCCCAGTAAGACCCAAACAGGTAAGAACCAAAACCCCCTGGGATGTCACCACGTTCTTTACGCAGTTATGCCCTCCACTCTGAGCAAGGGTGTTGCAGAAACTTAGGGAATGTTGAGAATTGTCTTAAAATAACGGGATTTAAAGTGAAGTGTATGCTGTTGCTCTTTTTCTTACAGAATATGTTACGTCATCTCTAGGATGCAGTTCTAAAAGGTTTTCTTATTTTATTGAGATGCTCAGACCTTCGTGATCTTTTCCTTGGGTTTTTTTGTTTCTTTGATGGAAATTGGATGTAATGGATGTAACAGTTACAGTTACAGTGGATGTAATCTTTAGAACATTCAGATATTTCTTTAGTGATCATTCTTACAGAAGCATTTTTACTTTGGGCCTTTCCAAGTTTTTGACTATCATTTTGGCAATTTTAATGTTCTTTAAAGAGACCTTTGCACAGAACTATATGTAAATCAAAAATAGGAACTTTGCTTGTGTTGTTTTGTGACGCTTTTATGCCTTTATTTGGTTATGCTTTCAATTCTTCTTTTCATATTAGGAAAAGAATATTTTTGGAAAAGTAGTTTGATATCACAGAATGTTGGGGATTGGAAGGGACCTCGAAAGATCATCCAGTCCAACCCCCCTGCCGGAGCAGGAACCTAAATGAGATCACACAGGAAGGCGTCCAGGCGGGTCTTGAATGTCTCCAGAGAAGGAGACTCCACACCCTCCCTGGGCAGCAGCCTGTCCCAGTGCTCTGGCACCCTCACTGTAAAGAAGTTTCTTCTCAAGTTTAAGCAGAACCTCCTGTGTTCCAGCTCACACCCATTGCCCCTTGTCCTACCATTGGGCATCACTGAGAAGAGCCTGGCTCCATCCTCCTGACATTCGCCCTTTACATATTTATAAACATTAATGAGGTCACCCCTCAGTCTCCTCTTCTCCAAGCTAAAGAGCCCCAGCTCCCTCAGCCTTTCCTCAGCAGGGAGATGCTCCACTCCCTTCATCATCTTGGTGGCTCTATCTTAGGCTTCCTACCACTTCATTCCATCCCTTGCAGATAGACACACTGACCTTCTTTTGACTGTTATTGGAGATAGCGTATTGAGGAGTAAGTCTCTTAGCTACCTTTTTTCCCCTGAAGCTGCCAATGAGAAAATAAGAAGCAACTCTCTCCTTAGGTGCCCTTCTGTGCTAGAGATTGGGTAACTTTTATTTTTACAGTGGAGATGAGCTTAGTCAGTAATGGTGTAAATGCCCTTTTTCATCACTGCTGTCTGTGTACGTCATGTTAGGCAAAGCAGGAGGGGTTCTAAGGTACAGTTACCTATGGTTTAGAAAAACTTTATCTGGACTAAGTCACAAGGGGGGTTTTGATATCTTGGAATATTGGTAGTTTCTGTGTGATCTCAAGTCTTGCTCATTATCACTCATTAATGCTGTCAGACATCACAAAATTTGGATCTGAACTGTGTGCAGTTTTTCCATTTGGGCATTAGTGAATCTTTTGCTATTTTTGCTGTAGTTGCTGCTGTGCTACTGAACTCCAGCAGAGAGAATTATTTGGTGTTGTCCTTAGAAGTTATAGGTGGATAAGAAAATAATCTCTCTCAGAAATTATAGCTTTTGTGGTTATTGAGATGCAGTTGAAAATATTACTCAACTACTCTCCAGAAACACAAATTTGAAAAGGCAAATTAAAACTATTGTTTATTTACTTAAAATGATGGGGTTTTAGGGAGGTGAAGAGTTTCTACTTCGGTATTCTTGAGTATTTGGCTTTGATGAGATGGAAAGTAATGAGTTCCCACCAGTGAGAGCAGCATTCTCATCTTTGCAAATCAGAGTTCAGCAGGGATGGTGGCTGACATTTCTGGCTTCTTTTTGATTTGGAGATGTTTGTTAACCATCAGATTAATTTTCTGTATTAGATATATTTTAATATATATAAATATGTATGTATATATTTAGATGTTTAATTTATTTTCAGAAATATGTTAATTATTTATATGGTAGTGACAGATTGACCAACGCAAGTGGCTCAGGCTGGCTGAGGGTCAGTATTAGACTTCTTCCAAGCATCACTATAGTGGTATCTGAAACATCTTTGATCTTTAGGAAACATACTGTAAATTAGGAAACAAAGTCCACCATAAATCATAACATAATCCATAAAAGAACTTAGCTTGTAAGAGTATAGTACTAACTGTCTGACATTGATCTTGCCAGATGCATTTGTACCTTGAAGTTTTAGACTTCTTTTCCTGATTCCTGTTTTAACTTGCTGTAAAATAACAAGTTAAATAAGCACTTGTTTCTGTAGTTGTCAGCCTGGCAACTAACTATCAGGAGATGTTTTACACTGCTGAATTAATTTGCTTTTTTACTCTTTTGTTACTTTTCTGTCACCACTGGAAAAATTCAGAATGCCGTAAAAGCTAGTACAAATGGGGGGAGGAGGAGTGGCACAGCTTTTCAGCTTTATATTATATTCCATATTGCACAAAACAAGTTAGCCCTTATCATATTCCCAGCAGAAGTATTACTTGAAAGCAATTGGTGCACAGAGTCTAAACTGTCACGTTGTTGTTTTACTGTGTAAAGTCAAACCAAAAACTTTCAAAGGCATCTGAAAATCTGTGCATGGTTCTTGGAGTGGGGAATAGAATCTTAGACAAGCTAAATGCTTGGCTACTTTTTTTTATTGGCAGCAAGAGGTGTTTTGAGACTTACATAGTAGCATCTTCCTTATAGAAAGAACTTGCTGAATGCTAGAGCTCTTTATTTCTCTTTCCAGCAGGTGGAGCATCAGTTCATTTACTAACTCCAAACAGTTACAGGAGAAAAAAAAATAAATCTGTCTAGCTCTATTTATAACCACAACAGCTGTGGTCCTGGCTGCTTTGTGAGCCCGAGAGGCGTATAGCATATCTCACTCCTGAGAAACCTTTGTAGCCATGAAATACATATATTGACAGTCTTACTTTGTTTTTCATACTGGCTTTGTCTTCACCTTGACAAGCGTAAAGAACAAAGAAGTAAGAAGGGTATCCAGGGAACGCCAAAACCTTTTCATCTCAGCTGTTAGGATTTGAGTTGCTATTAGCCTTAGAAAAAAATCTGGGATTCTGTATGCTGAAAACCTTCAGCATTTAAGTTATGAATTTTCCATGAAGTTTAATTCAAACTGGGTCATATTTTTGTGAATATAAAAATAAATACCTTTAAACATGAGGATTCTGACGTTGTCAGAAGGAAACTTTTTGCCTTCCTCCTCTTATCATCAGTAGGAACTGTATTCCTTTAAATGTCTATCTCTGGTTCCCTGGGTAGTTAATTTCCTAAAGAGTCTTTACAAGTAAAAGTTCTCTGGGGAAGTGAAGGGAATGAACAAAATAATCAATGTTGTCCAGAAATATCAGTGTACGTACCTGTCCACCTGTAAAAAGGAATTTTGTCTGTCTGAGCAGCACCTGCATTGTGGAAGGGTGATCACTTCATGAATGGTGTTAGACATCGTCAAAGTCACAGGCAGTCAATAATACCTCAGTGCTTCAGGCTTTCTCGCTCTCTGGTGACCTGTTTGCTTAACCAGAGCTTGTCAGACCTGTGCTGGGTTCTGCACAAGCAAGTCTCCATATGTGGCATTTTTATACTCATGATGAACAACAGTGACCTTCTTTTGGTGGTTGACTGGTATTAATCAAAGAACCAGGATCATCATACGCTGGCATCTTGTATCCAGAAGATGCTTAATGTAAATTCATTTCTATGGCTTTTCTTTTTACAGGGTCTTATTCCATCCTAGTTAACTTGAAATGATGCAACCACCTTCCTTCCAGGCCCTATTTATCACTACGTGGGTACCAGGAAGGCTGTTAGAGAGGCATTGCCAGTCTCCCCACTGTAAAAATCAAACAGTGTTATCTCTCTATTCTCTTATCAGCAGTCTCTGTTATCTACTGCCTTGGCCTGTCCAAAACACTTATCAGAACTCTAACTGCAACGTCATGGATTAAAAAGGATGTTCTGCCAATGTAAGAAAAGTGGGAATTAATGAGCACTAATACATTCTTTGTCAGGTTTATCATCTGGAAGTAGCAGTAAAGTGGATGAGAGCAGTGACTTTTTGTTTCTCTTAAGGAAATCTATGAGACTTTAACTAGATAAACTGTTAATAGAAGAAGTAAAACCATTTGAAATGGCACAGAATATTTTAGAAATCTTATTATTTGAAAACAGTTTTATTCATTGTTAACTGTTATGAAACTATTTTCTGTAGTACCTCAGAGCATTTCCTGTAGAATAGTTGTTTGTCCGGAACTTTTATCTTGAGCTACAAAGCTTGTTCTTGACATGCCCCCTCCATAATCCTTTTCAGGATTACACTGAAGGAAAACTGTATCTGTAATCTGGGAGCAGAATTCCAATATGTAGTCCAGTTTGTTATTTTTACTTCAAGATGGAGCTTTTTATCTCTTCCTTCCCCACTTTGTCAAATAAATTGTGTAAATGTGGTGAACAGTTAACTTCATTACGGTGTGAGGCATTAATGGAATAATCCTTTTGCCACGTGATGTAAAAGAATTAAGGTAATCTCTGGAAACTACCATGGGAGATTAAAAAATAGCAAGTAATGTATCCTTCTTTGTTTCTTTACAAATTATTGTTAGTCTAGGAGTCTCTGGGCATCCACTGTGTGTTTGATGATTATAAGAACAAAGATCAAAAGAAATAATCATTTTTTCTTGAAGATGCCTTTCACTTTTGTGCAATTCAGCAATGTGAAACCAACATCCATCAACTCAAAAGAAGTATACCATGTCATAATGAAACTTCTGCACTTCTTTTGTATTGGCAAGTAGAATATTTTGTGGAACAGATCTGTAACATCTGTTTCCAAAGTCTTAAAAAGAAATGAAAGCAAGTAATTCATGCAGTAGTCAAAATGAGGTAACACACAAGCAGTGTGGAAACAGAAGAGTTACGCTTTAATTTGTTCTGTCTGTTGTTTTCTGGGAAGTGAGAATTTGACAGCAGTTACAGAGATTTATTTTCCTGCTGTGGGCTGATGCCAGGTTCTGGGCTGAACTTTTCTTTTGTATGAAGCTGGAAGCTTTATTTCATGTTTCAAAATTTCTTTATCTGCAGTTTGCATATTCCTGCTTGTGGCATGGAATGTGCCTGTTGAAGTCAAGTGTTGTGGGCAGTTGGAAGTTGCTCTTCTTAGAAATCTGTTTGTATTAACTTTGTTTCTGGATTTTGTAGTTTGCTTTTTAAAAAAATAATTATTTATTTATAATTATTTAGGAATTATCAAAAGATTAATAAAAGCCCTGCTTACTGTTAAAATAATATCTGGCAATCCTTGTTTCAAATATCCAATCCTATAACTGTGGATTGCTTTAGAGTTCCTTCTAATAGAGTGATTTTCCATGGTTATAAAGTCGAATTTAGAGAAAAGTTTTAGGGAGAGATAACATCTCTTCTAAAACCAGTCAATAGAGTTGGAAAACACAGATAAGCTTTGACATACAATTGCTTCATCAGATCTAGCAAAGCAGTAGAAACCTTCAAGGTAAAGGCATGTTTGAACAGTTGCCCAGTTTAGCTTACTGTACTTTGTGATGGCTGCAGGCAAGGTACGTACATGCAAAAGGAGATCTGTAGCATATGAATAAAGTCTCATTTCAACAGTTTGAAATAAGATTTTTAGGTTGATTTCCTGGAGGCATGGCAACAGGCTAATTTTTGATTAATAAAGCACATGTGAAAACTGCCTCTATGGAAACAATTTACTGAACTTTATGTCTTTGGGCCCATATTCTGTAATTCCACTAGCAGAGTATCTTTGTTGGCAAAACAGTACTGGAGTTTTGATTTCAGTTGGAAAGTTAAGGAACAGAAACTTTAGAAATTGATTTATTTTGAATCCTCTGTAAACAGGACTTTTCATAGGTAATAGTTAAAGCACTAAATGCTATAAGGTAGAAATCGAGGATTAGATGGTGTATTTACTCACCTTGTTTGCACATTTTCTGTGTATATCATTTCACATTTCCTATAGCAAATATACTTTGTTCAAGTGTAGTACATAGTACCTGGAAGCTGTTCAGTTTTGTATCATGGCTGTTGATCTGGAATGAAGGAACTAGCATGGTGATGTTTCTTTGTAAACACAAGAATTGGCTATTTCTACTACTTCTGTGGAAGGTAACTGTATCTAAAAAACACATGATGCTTAATCTGCAATAAAACTCCTAACAGCTTTCAATCTTTACATCTTGACTAGGTGTTGGCCATAATTTGCAGAGCAGTTCACTCATCACTATACACAATGTTTCCACAGTGTGGCTACATGAAGGTTTTCCTACTAGTGGGATGAAATTTGGTGTTATGTCATTTCTTGAAAAATATGGACATTATCAATATTTTGGTTTCATTAAATCTTTTGCCACTAGTCTCATCGAATTAGCCTTGTAAAGGAACGTTCAGGTACAACTAGAGGTTGCATGAGTGGTGATGTTTCTTTCTTCTTGTTTTTTATTTTTTCCTTGGGGCTTTGTTTAGCATTTGGTAGTGCTTGTTGTCTGGGACATGTCCCTGGAAATCAGGCAGTGTTACCAAAGGTCACAAGTGACAGGTACTATGTTTAGACAAAAGGAAGTTAAAAAAGCATCGTACAAGGATAAAAATGTAGCAGTTAGCATGGAGATGGGATCTAGCCAGTAGGTGCTGTCCGGATGTGCTCTTGACTGATGGACATTTTCTGAAATGCAATAATGGGAAAGTCTGTGAGAGGTGGGTCTCAGCTAGTAACAGGTTTTGTCTCTCATGTAAATGTTAAAAAATTCCATATAATGCATTGAATATAGATAGAGAAGTAGCAACTGCTGTGTAGCACAAATACGGGCATTATGAATGATAAATGATGGTAAAACCTCATCAGTAAACTAATCTTTGGAATGAATTTTTCTGTATTGTGTATGTTACCTGACATCAGGCAGCAGAGCGTGAAAAATAAATCCACTGCTTCAAATCTATTTGACAGTGATTAGAATTTTTCACCAGGAGAAGGAAAAATAGAAATCTGTAAAAGGATAAATAACTGAGATGCCTTTATAGTTTTGCTGTTCTCACTTTCAAAGAGTGGGGCTGTGCAAAAACTCAAAGGCCATGGCTTTTGCTTTGGAATCAGAAGACCTGCATCCTACCTCCAGCTTCACTGCAGACGGCTGTGCTCTAGTGATAGCCAGCGACATGAACTGCCCAGGTGTCTCGGGAGGAAAAAGCTCAGGAGACAAAGAGTCTGGCAAGTTGTTGAAATGAGCAGATGGCAGTTTTCTGACAAAGCATGTGAAGAGACCGAGTAGCAGGACCTGTCTCTGATGGTGGAGATGTAAAAGGTAGAAAGCAACTAACAAAGTGACTAGCTTAGGTCAAAGTGATGGGGAAATAAGAGTTTGGTCCTTGGGAAGAGCAGAAAGGGAGTGATGTCATGTGAGAATTATCAGAAAGCTGAATTTATACAGCTCAGGAAACAGGTATGATACTACCAGAAATAAATATAAAACAAAGAAGTTTGTAGCTGTTAGGAAAAAAAAGCCAAAGAACAAAAAGATAACATTTTCTTAAGTCCATTGGTGAAAGAAAGGCCAGGGGAACTGGTCTGATGTTCAACAGGGAGAACCACTGATAGTTGGCATAAGGAGTACTTTAAATACTATTTCTTTCATCTGTAAACTAAGGCTTGACTTAGAACTAAGGCTACAGTGAGTAAGGGTACTTAAGGAAATGGAATATTTTGAATTGTGTGCAAGTGATGACATTCATAGTAGACTACGTTGAGGATGGATTGGAGCAGTCTGGCCTGCTGGCATTCCTTCAGAGTGTGAGAACTGGAAAACAGAAAATAAACCAGACAATTTTAAAAGGTGAGAAAGGAGAAACTGGGGAATTGCAGATCAGTGACCGTAACCCGCTAGAATGACATTGGAAAAAATAACCAAAGCAGCAGTTTCTGTGCATTTAGAACTGTGCAGTAGAGAAGAACAGAGCCAGCGTGGACTTGTGGAGAGCGGGCCATGCCAAAGGGGAGTAGTTCCTTGTCAGCAGTGCAGCAGGTACTGTGAAATGGGAGGGAGGATCATATCCTAGAAGTTGGCTTTGTGCAACCTCTGACAGTGCCTCAGAAGACCTTCACATGATGGATGTGTGGTGGTGTAAATAAGAGAAAAGTATAAGATGAAACTGCTGCAAGAAGTGTTACAGCTGCTCAGGAAGCTGTAGACAGGGTGTAGCTATCGGTTCTTATCAGCGAAATGAGAACGTCTCGAGTGGGAGTGCAAATTTGTACTCTTTGATTTTTGCATCAGTCTTTGGATATAAACAGCCTTCATTAATTTTTTTTAATGAAACCAAACTGAAGAAGAGCGCAAGGCAACTGTAAGACAAAGTTACAATGTGGAATAGTGGTGACGAAATTGTATAATTGAATAAGAAATAAAGAAAACGGAAAGGTTCTTTATTTTGGCCAGAACAGCCCTGGGGAAGGTGCCATCTCCGCTGCTGGAGGGCTTCCTTGGTGGGCTGGGCAAATGTCACTTGGTGTGTCTCTGGAATGGTTCCTTAGATCAGGTGAGTGGTCTGCATGACCTCTCACATCCCTTTTTTTAGTCTTTAGATATCTTGTAAGGATTTCAGATTTATCAGACTCATGCCCTGTTGAGATTGGTACAAGACAGGGCACGTGGAAGGGAGCAGCCACTCATCAGCCAGCATGGGCTGGAGTGGAAGCTGGGCTTTATTTTGCCTCTAGACCTTGCTGTGGTCCCTGACTCTTCCTTGGGGTTCTGCATTGCTTTCTGCCCTGTCTGGTAAACAGTCCCCTTCAATTAGGTGCCCTTGGTGAGTACCTGCCTCTGTATATGGAAGTAGATTTCAGGAAGATTATGATATTAATAAGAAAAATAGAAGCAATATGAGAACGTGTCTTATGTTCTCTTCCAGTTTCTACGTACTGTTTTAGCTAATGGAAATTTCAGTCATGTATAGCTGATTTAAAGGAATCTAATAATCCACAACAATATTTTCACTTTAAAGTTATTGCAGATTGACTCTGAAGCTCAGTTTCTAGTTGCATTTGAAATAGTTTTCTGAATGGAAACAAAACCAAACAGATTTTATTTTCATTCATCTGTTGTTTTTAAAATGAGGTTAAACCCATCCAGTATTCAGAGACTATTGCAAAGAAACAGAGAATAAACATCTTCAGAAGGAAACCAACTATTTTCTGGAGTACTTTAGTGGAACAGTTCTTGAGCCAAGAATAGCAGCAGCGATTGTGCTTTGGTAGTGAAGTGGCAGCAGTTCTGAGAACGCAGCCAAACCTTTAAAGAGACATCAGTTGTGTTCGATCCAGTGCAGGAGGGTGACACTGCTCAAACGAACACCTGACAAGAACTGAAACAGCAAATTTAAAACGTGCTCTATTTACCACATTATTAATATGTATTTGGGGCAGATAGGAGGAGGAGGAGGAAGAGCAAGGAAGTGAGAAGGGAAAATAATGGTAAAGGAGTGTACCAGACATACTGGAAGTTTGTGTGTAAATTATCCATGGAGATTTGTGTGTATGCACTGCTACGAGATCTCCACATGTGTTCTCGGAATTAGTGATGATATTTAGGTCCTGAAAACGTTAGGCTGCCCTCCCTCTCCGTCCTGTTCACTCTCTGTGTATTCATATGGCTTAAAGAGAATCCACCTTCTCCAGCCCGTGGTTGTTAAAAGATGGTTTCCCCTTCTGCAGGAGGCAGAAAGCTCCCAGCTCCGTGCTGCGTTGTGTAGGGAGGGCAGTTCTCCTTGGCGTTTATCAACAACAGCGCCTTTGATTAATACGCTCTCATGTTTGCCACTTAGATCTTTTTCAGATAGAGGCAGGGAAGTCATTAAGGGCTTGGCAGCAGGCCAGCCTGCATCTGGGGCTTGGGCTGACTCCCTTCCCTGCCAAGCTGAGGATGGGGCAGGAGCTGAGGATGGGGCGGGGGCTTTCGATGGGGCAGAAGCTGTGGATGGGGCAGGCAGGAGGACAGCGGGCAGGAGGCAGGAGCTGCTGGCCATGCAGGCAGTCGGCAGCACCCGCATCTTCTCTTGGCTGACTTTCAAAAGCGGGAGAAAAGCAGCTAGGGTGCTAATTGTAACTGGGTCCTGAAGTGAAAATGTTTTGTGACAGTTGAAAGAATTTAAAGAGGAAGGAAGATCGGTTTAGTGTCAGCTGCAATTAGATAATCAAAGCTTAAAACCCCGACTCTGTTGTTCCCTTCGCCCAGAGTGGAGGAGCAGAGCGAGGGGAAGGGGAGGAGGGCTGTGCGTGGAAAGGGCATTTCCACCGCCAGCGCGACCGCGGCCCAGCCGAGCCTGCAGGTTGTCTGGGCGCAGGCTTGCAGAGAGAGATTTTCTTGGCAGCTCGACAGGATGAGGCTCACACTGTGCACAGCCGACATGTTGGAGCCGAGAGCCCTGGAGAACGCAGATGCAGGAGTCGAAGCAGCTCTGCACGCAATGTAGCGTCTCCTAGGATGGTTGGGCGACTCCTTTCTTCAGGTATTTTATTACCCATCAGCCCTTTTTAGAGCCAAAAAAAAAAAAAAAAAGAGAGAGAAAGTAACCCTAACCCTGCGAAAATAGCATCTGCTTCTGTTAAATCAATTTATTACACAACATTTCAGAGAGGGAGCAGCAGCTCCGCGTCCTAAGCTTTTGGCTGCATTTCAGCTTTGATAAAATGGCGTCTTTGCAGTGAGCAGCTTGCTAAAGATATGTTGCACTGAGCAGAAAAATGCAATTATTTAGTGTTTTCTACTGCTGCTTTTGTTTTGGAGAGGTAGCATTTAGTGGAATCTCTGCTAATAATGAAAAATGTTTATTTTTGCTTGTTTTCTTAATGCATTTAAAAGCTTTTAGCATCAGAGGAAAGGAACTACATTTTAATGTCGTAGTGCAGAATATGCGAACAGGATAACAGGCTTTCCCACTTACGTACTTAACTGTGGTTTAGTTTTAAAATAAATAAAACTGCTTTGTTCAGTGCTTCCATCTCTCTTCTGTCTTTCCACATTATGTACGCTATTCAAGATTCCAGTTTCCTAACATCGATGGGACTGAGCTGCCTCAGTGCCTTCAAATAGGTGACAGTTTTCAAATTTGTCCTCAGCCTCAGACAGCGTATGCATAGGGCTGGATATAGCAGATAACCTGAAATATTAACACTGCACTTCCCAGATGTGCTACTTTATTATATTTTGTTCTTCAGAATAGATACTCATCTCATCTTTTATTTTTCTCTTATGAAATTAGCCTACATTTGGTCTAGCATTGATCTAGCATTTAAAATGTTTCTATTTAATTCAGATTTAGAAAAAATGAATGCACAGATCTGCTCAGGATGAATTGAAAACTGTTTATTCTGGAGAGAGAAAGGAATTTGCCCTTTTTTCTTGACTTCCTACTCAGAATCACTAACCTCTGTGTGACAATCGAAATCCCCAGTAGGGCTGTCACTGGCCTTTGGGATTTTTCTCTCTTCTACACGTCAAAGCAAACAGCAGCGCCGTCTGTAATCTGGCCTTTGGGCAGGACAGGACAAGCCAATGAATCTGGTTGTTGTTACGCTGACCAACATGAATCGAAAAATAAAGCCAGTAATAAAAGAAGGAATCAGCGTTAGATCTGGTTTAAAATTAGATGAGCAAAACTTATTAATAATGTGATTCTCATTAAAAAGTTTATCCCAGGCTTTGCCATTTCGTGCCCTTTCCGTCCTTAAGTTCCTCTATCAGCTGAGTGTTATGTTATAGTTGAGGATGCATGATTTTACTGCGCAGCATTTGAAATAAATACAGTAACGGAAGTTATGAAGATACAGTTCATTTTAACTCAGCTGAATAAAAATGAAAAATATTATTGTAAATGTCATTTTCAGAGGACAGCTGAAGTTTTGGGTAAACTGCTTGTGCAGGCAAAGTATTTTACTTTTCTACGAAACGCGTGCAACAGCTTCTTCCATTTCACTCTCCTCATACTTTACATTTGTAATCTCTGTAAATATGAAACTGATTTTGTAACTAATTATTCATATTCATTATCCAGCCAAAAATGTATTCTATTTTTAATAAGTACTAAATGGAAGTTGGTTAAATATCTTAGGTACGGTATATAATAACACCAGCAGTCTCCTCCCACCCTATTGAGGATTTTTTTTTTTAAACCAAAACAGAACACACTGCTCGTGTTTATTGGTAACACTGATCCAAGCCCTGCAGTTTTCAGGTAGCTTGTATGATTGCAATGTGACAGAAGTCATATGCTTTAAAACAAATTTGAGCTGTTATTCTCAGATTAATTTTTCCTTCATGATTGCTGAAGAAATGTTGTTAATCAAGGGAACCGTATTTTTAAAAGGATGCAGAATTAAGATTTTGAAACGCAAAGTATTAATTTAAAAATCAATGCCACTTTGCGGTGTACCAGCACCAGGATTTGCTAACACAAAATACCTGTGGTTCCTGTTCCTGATGTTTTGTTTAAAATCTTTGTGCAGTTCACAGAGAAAGGATAGAAATGCTTCTGGTGGGTTGTGGTGCTTTATTTCTGACCTTTGCATAAATGAAGAGGAACTGATTCTTAAGAATTAATTTTTTAAATGTGTTTCCCATTTCAGCCTTAACAACTTTGAAAGTTAAAAAAAAAATATAAATGGCAGTTTTTATGAAGAGTTGGTTTCCTAGAAAGTTGGAGGAAATTTCTGTTTTCAAAAATCCCTATCAAACAATCAAACCAAATATCTAGATTTAATCATATAAAATATTTTGATTTCGTTATTTTTCCCAAATGTTTAAAGTCCTTATGGATTAAGTCGGACTCTGCTACTCTTTGGTTCTTTAATTTATAGGAATGAACTTCTTTTAATCTGGAGAAAATGGGAAAACGCCTTTTGGTTATTTGCTTTTAGAGACAAGAATATAAAATGTACTCTCTTCAGGATCAGTTCTGTTCGTCCAGCAGCAAAGTCACAATTTTTGCAGCTTTCTGTTTATATTGTGAATTTTTTCTTCATTCTCTTTATCTGCCCTATTTCTTCCAAATTTTTGTGCAGCAGTCTTTGGTGTTAGAACCAATTGTTCCAGTAACTATTTGAACAGTACCAAGTTATTGCACATCTCTGGTTTTGGTCTTTTTTTGGAATTTGTGACTTGTGAAAGGCACCAGCACAGTCCCAGTGGCTCCAGGGCAGGGAAGCCCAGCACAGGTACGCTGCTGCTCCAGAGCGGGTTTGCTCATTTCATGTCACCTGACAAAAGTATTGTGATTCCTGTCAAAGTAAACAGGTTCTGGTTGGTCAGTGGTGGTTGCTGAAGGAGTAATCTGGCTGTCAGTAAAAGGAACCGTGCTGATGGTACACGAAAGAGAGTAATTATGGAGCTGCCAGCCCTTGAAAAGCAAAGGGACTGGAGCTGCGTGTGTGCGGCTTCCAAACCAAACGGACTCTGTGTGATCCTGCCTGGAGTAGATGTGCTTGTCCAAGCTGAGGCACCTGGCCACTTTCTACTTTTAACATGGTCATCTCTTGGTCTTTATAGTTTTTCCCCTTCATTTTTTTTTTCTTCTTGTTTCTGACTGCTCTTTAAAATCCTGGTATCTTATTTAATGAACCATTTTGCTCCCTACTCTCAGGAATCCATCTGAGCTATTTTGTTATCTTCCTCTTCCATTCCCACCCCTTCCCTTTACTTTCTATCTCGTAAGTTCCTTCAAACTTAAGCCTTGCTTTAACCGCCATATTTGGGGAGAGGAGAAAGAAAAATAATTAACTGAAGAAGCATCTCAATTTCATCTCATCTTGTCGGTCCTAGTGTCATTTTTGTGAGTATTGAGACGTCTTATGGTGTGTTCTTGATCCTTCTCCGCAAACCTGCCCTGCAGCACCATGGTTCTCCCAGGCACTCGCACATGTAGCTTAGGCTTTGGCTTTGACAAGACCTTTTTATTGGAACAGTGTATTTCAAGCCACTTTAAAATCTTTCTGTCACATCTGAAATGTAGTGCTGAACTCACCACCCACAGTGTAAAAAAAAAACAAAATCAAAAACCTCTCACTTAACTCCTCTTATCTGATTCCTTGGTTGCTTCAACTTCTTATCTTTTGGCCTGGGCTGCCCTGGCTTTTTTCCTTTGTTCATTCCTACTTTGCCAAGAATCCTGCTTGGCTCATTTTTTCTGACCCTGTTGACCTTTTTTAAGTCATTTCACAGACTTCCTTTCACCTCCCATACCTTATCTGGGGTTCTGCTCTCTGTTTTAACACCTGTGTAGCAAATCTAGATTATCAGGTACATTTTCAACCGTTTTCCTTAGCTCTGTCATGGAACTGGTTGGCTTTATCCAGGAATAACATGTTGCTTCCTTCCCTTCTAGCCATTGCGTGTAGGGGAGAGAATCCAGGTAAATCCAAGTGGCTCCTTTCACATTCTCTTTTGGATTTGTCATACACATGTCAATTATTTATCTCGGCTTTTCCTGGCATCATGAGGAGACAGGTGATGAGCTAAGGCTGTTTTCCCTTCCCTTCTCTGACGTTGGTACTTTTGCTTCAATTAATTTAAGGTTTAAAAAGGGGGGGAGGAAGATGCAGTCTATCCTGATTTCATCATCTTGATAAATCTTGTTCTTTCATCATCTTGATAAATCGTCATGAGGCAACCAAATAATCACCCACCTTTCTTGAAAAGCTACAGGTGAAATATGTGAATAAGAAGACTTTGTCAAAGAGAGAGAGCTTTTTTTATTCTTGGAACAGGTTTTTTATGATATTCGAACACCTCTAATTGGAGGCAGGTAGAGGAGCCAGTCACACCAGAATATGTGTTATTTAAATTGATGCATATTAGGCATCCACTGTTAACAGCTTATTTGGGAGACTTGTTGCATCCATGTTCCCTGCAAAATATTCTTCATAAAATATTAAAGTTATGTTTATGTAGATTTACAGCAAGTAAAAATAATTGACATCCAAAATTTCTAACTTACCTATATGAAGTTTTCTGCTTTGTTTAGACAAGCAGATAAGAGGAGCTGTTCTGCAGATGGTCTCTAGTACATATCCCTAGGATCAGACTGAATTACTCGCTATAAAATTCCTGTCAAAAGAAACTAAAAGCAGTAATCTGTTCTAGAAATCATGCAGAGAGCAAGTAGGATAGTAAAGTAAATGCAAAAGCGTGACCTAAGCTTAAGTTCTTAGCATGAGAAGTGTTGTGTCTTCCAGTTTTACTTTGTACTCTCGCAAGCAATTAGATGCTGAAGAGCTTTTGTTTATTTTTTAAATTCACATCTATGTTTGAGAATGCGGGAGGTGCTCTGAGAAAACTGTCTTCTGACTGTCTGTACAACATGGCATCATTTGTCATTGGTTTGGGGCGAAGTTGAACTGTGTGTGCAAGTGCAAAGAATGTTTAAACCACATGTAAAACCCTTAAGAGTTAAATTTCTCTACAAAACTGTCTGTTATTTAGAAGTGCCCAAGGTCTCTGCTAAAACCTAAGTTGCAGTAGTGGCATTAAAGTATATAATTTATATATATATAAAGGACACTGAATAGTGAAGGTGACTCTCAGTGTTTGTTCCTTTATTTCAGGAAGGGCTGAAAACTTAAATGCAGTATGAATTTAGTGTTGAGTGTGATATAGATGTGTATGTAATATTCTAATGGCAGGCAGTCGTTTTACATTTTTTATTGGATGCTCTTTCTTTGTGTTACTCTGAAGATTGAGGACTCAGTCAAAATAAATGGTAAGAGTCTGCTAAGTATCCTTCTGTGTTTTTTCCAAATTTGAGTTTTAGCATTTTCACATAGCTTACTGTATTTGCTATCCTTATTTATTGCCTGCTTATTATTTTTACTAGTAGACTTAGGGATACAGAATGCTTTTGTTGCTGTTCTAAAACTGAATTGTCCCATTATTTTAATTGAGAGTTTTGCCAGATTAGAAAAAAAACCCTAAATATGAGCATCGTGCTTTATTATAGTGAGGAAAATTACTGTATTATGTTGAAGAATGTGCTCTAAATTTTATCAGAAGGCAGTGTTGTGACTAGCAATGTAAAATAGTGCTTAATAGAGGGCTTTTGCAGTACTGGAACAGTGGAGTCATTTTTAACCTTGTTGGATCCTTTCAGATCTCAGCCACAGTGGATTGGGAGACCATTATGAGAATTCCCACTGGGGACAGCAGCCCGCTTTCAGGAGTGAAGGCAACTGCAGCTGGGATAAAGTGATAATAGACAGGACTGACAAGGAAGCGTGGCCTTCCATTACCGGAGCCGAGACTGAGTCTGCCTCAGAATGTACTACAGACACTGACTCTGCCTCCAACTGTGGCTCAGAGAACAGTAGCATGGCTACAGGGAGTGCCCAAGGCAACTTCACTGGACATACAAAGAAAACTAATGGCAATAATGGCGCCAACGGAGCACTCGTCCAAAGCACTTCTAACCAGAGTGCCCTTGGAGCTGGTGGAGCAAACGGTAACGGCAGCTCGGCCAGAGTGTGGGCTGTGGCTGCGGGCTCCGGCTCGGGGCTAGCTCACTGCTCTGCCAGTGGCGGGGATGGAAAGATGGACAACATGATGGGAGATGGTAGAAGTCAGAACTGCTGGGGTGCTTCCAACTCGAATGCTGGCATTAATCTTAACCTTAATCCTAATGCCAATCCAGCTGCCTGGCCTGTACTTGGACATGAAGGAACTGTGGGAGCAGGCAACCCTTCCAGTATTTGCAGTCCAGTCAGTGCCATAGGTCAGAATATGGGCAACCAGAATGGGAACCCAACAGGCACCTTAGGTGCTTGGGGAAACTTGCTGCCGCAAGAGAGCACAGAACCACAAACGTCCACTTCTCAGAATGTGTCTTTCAGCGTACAACCTCAGAACCTTAACACTGATGGACCAAATAACACTAACCCCATGAACTCTTCACCAAACCCTATCAATGCAATGCAGACAAACGGACTGCCGAACTGGGGGATGGCTGTTGGTATGGGGGCCATCATCCCGCCCCACCTGCAAGGCCTTCCTGGTGCTAATGGAACATCCGTTTCTCAAGTCAGTGGGGGCAGTGGTGAAGGAATGGGCAGTTCAGTGTGGGGGATGTCCCCAGGTAATCCTGCCACAGGAAACAGCAATTCTGGGTTCAGTCAGGGGAATGGAGACACTGTGAACTCAGCATTAAGTGCTAAACAAAACGGATCCAGCAGTGCTGTGCAAAAGGAAGGAAACGGAGCGAGCGCCTGGGATTCGGGACCTCCTTCTGGTCCCGGGGTACTGGCGTGGGGCAGGGGCAGTGGCAACGGCGGTGTTGGTAGTATGCATTCTGGAGCTTGGGGCCACCCCAACCGTAACACCAGTAACGGTGTGAACGGTGAGTGGGGCAAGCCCCCAAACCAGCATTCCAACAGTGACATCAGTGGGAAAGGATCAACAGGGTGGGACAGCTCTAGCGTTACCAGTCCGAATCCTGCCATGCAGCAGGGCAGTGAACAAATAAACTCTTGGGCCAAAGCTGCAGCATCTGGCACCACAGCTAGCGAAGGAAGTAACGACAGCGGTGGAAGTCAAAATGAAGGCAGTACTGGGAGGGAGGGGGCTGGAGAAGGCAGGAGGAGAGACAAAGGGATGATAGACCAAGGGCAAGTTCAGTTGCCAAGAAATGACCTTGACCCCAGGGTCTTGTCCAATACGGGGTGGGGACAGACCCCCGTAAAGCAAAACACTGCCTGGGAATTTGAAGAGTCCCCAAGGTCTGAACGAAAGAATGACAATGGAACAGAGGCCTGGGGTTGTGCAGCTACTCAATCTTCAAACTCAGGGGGGAAGAACGATGGGTCCATCATGAACAGTACAAATACCTCTTCAGTATCTGGGTGGGTCAACTCTCCACCTGCAGCTGTTCCAACAAATACAGGTTGGGGAGACAATAACAACAAAGCACCAAATGGCCCAGGGGGATGGGGAGAGTCAGCAAGCTCTACTACTGTTAATAATGCTGCTGCTGCCAAAAGCGGCCACGCTTGGAGTGGGACCGCAAATCAGGAGGACAAATCACCTACCTGGGGTGAACCTCAGAAACCCAAATCTCAAAACTGGGGAGATGGACAGAAATCAAATCCGAGCTGGACTTCAGGAGGTGGAGACTGGACAGATTCATCATCTGTTCCTGGACACTTGGGTGATGGGAAGAAGAATGGATCTGGATGGGATTCTGACAGTAGATCAGGGTCTGGTTGGAATGATTCCACGAGATCTGGGACCAGCGGGTGGGGAAACGGCACAAACAGCAAGGCTAATACAGGTACAAGTTGGGGGGAATCTTTAAAGCCAGGCTCCCAACAAAATTGGGCTAATAAACCCCAGGACAACAATGTAAGTAACTGGGGAGGAGCTGCTTCTGTAAAACAGACGGGGTCAGGGTGGGTTGGTGGGCCAGTGCCAGCCAAACAAAAAGAGAACTGTGAGGCAACTGGCTGGGAAGAGCCATCTCCACCGTCCATTCGCCGCAAGATGGAAATCGATGATGGTACCTCAGCTTGGGGCGACCCAAACTACAACAACAACAAGACTGTAAACATGTGGGATAGAAATAATCCTATAATCCAGAGCAGTACCACAACCAATACCACCACCACTAGCACCATTATCAACACAAACATGGTTGAACCTCAACCATCGCACCAGTCAAGTGCCCAGCCAAACCGGTCCCCGCTGCTTGGTCCAGGTATGAAAATGTTTTTATAAGATACTTTATACCAGATTACTGAATGCTGTCTGGCCTGATCAGTGTATGAAAATGTTTTTATAAGTTACTTTATACCAGATTACTGAATGCTGTCTGGCCTGATCAGTGTGTCCTTACACAAAGATAGAAATCCTGTGTTTATGTCGTGGAATAAGTTTATTCATTTACTTTGAAGCAAGTCTTAACTTTTTGTCTCAAGGACAGAGCCCGTGGAACCTGCCTGACACACAAACTTCCATAGTCACAGTGAGTGCAAGAAAGGCTTGAAACAAGACCTGGTCTAAAATGTGCTAGATCCTTAGACTGATGATCTGTATTTATTTCTTCAGGTCTTCCACAGTTACTTAGGATTTTCTTTTAGTTCAGCCATTTGAGAGTTTGGGGTCTTTTTGCTAACCTTTTTTCTCTTATTTGTCTTCTGTTACCTTTGCTCAGTCTCTGTTCTTGATTAGACTCTGTACATCTGTTTCTTTTCTGCAAACCATATCTCTTGGCAACAGATGTTTTTTTACCAGTTGCATGAATCTAGGCTGTTGCTGTTTTCTCTGTCTTCTGTGATTCTCTTCCATACTTCAGGTCTCGAGCATGGGTAGTATCCTGGATTTTTATGTGATTCTCTTAAAGCTGATTGATTAAAGATGTTAATATTCAGGGTGGCTGGGAAGTGTTATTCTAACTTCAGCTGTGTTCCAGAGACAAGTTTTTAAGCATCCGGGCATTTTTCCAATCAGAGATGAGGTACTGTTGTAGGCAAGCAGCAAGGAATAAAAATGGGGAAAAAATGAAAAAAATGCTTAGCAGGGAGGTATTTAAATAAAAGTTACTAGCAGCCCTGCTCTATATCATGACCACAGACTTCTCAAAATAAATCTAATCTCACAATACTCTTTGAAATCCTTAATCAGATTTTTGTCTCCAAGTTTTTGTTTTGTCTTGGTCATGGCTAAATATTGACTTTTTATCCATGTTTTTCTTCAAGTGGGATTTGTTCTTCTCTTATTTCCATCATTTTTTTCTTTGATGTTTAGAAGTAATTCAAACTTACTGTAATGTCTGTGTAAAAATAGTCTCATGTTTCCTACTCTGGTTAAATATTTTTAACAGTTGAGGATATCTATTTTAATAAAATAACACATGCTCCAGAAAGGGAAATCTTTAAATGGGTTTGTACTTGGTCAGTCCAACATACATTATTTGTTTACCTTAAGCTTATTTTGTCCATATTTAAAACTTTACCCACGAAACTGAAAATTCAAATTTCTGAATTGTAGTGGAAGTATCATGAAAGTGGGGTTTTACTTGGTTTTGGGCTGGAGTTTTGGGTGGGGTTTTTTTTCCTTCAGCTGATTTTTGGATGATTAAATAGTAAAATTGTTTGTACACAGCAATGTATTGTTAACGCTGCTCAAATAACCTAACACCTTGCAGTGGAAAATTTATGGTTCCAAGTCCTTCAGATTTGGAAAATGGAATTCAGAAACCAATGTTGATCTACAGTGATTCCTCTGGAGAATAGATGGTAGCAAAAGAAGGGTTTCTTTGATGCAGTGTGTTTATACCATCAGAGAACTGCTTATTCATTTGTAACCATCCACTCAAGCTACCACAGGACTGGGTTAAAATGACAGTATTGTGCATCTTGCAGAAATGTTCATTAGAAACGTTCTAAGACACTAAAGCAAAAACAACTTTCAGAATAGACTTAAGACAGCATGCAAGAAGAGGATAAATGGAGTAACAGACAATTAATAAATTTAACAAATAATAAATTTAAGACAATTTAAAATATGGTTCTGATACTGAAATTTAGATCGAATTATTAAGGGCACAAGTTAGACCTTTTGTTGTGCATTTTTGCTTACAGACACTTACAGTTCTGTACATAGGTACAGATACAAAGGCCATACATGGAAATATTTTGAAGGATTGTTGTCTAATTGCAAATGGAAGCTAGGAGCAGTCCCTTGTCTCTTTATGTGTTATGCCTGTCTTTTGGCTGTGCTTGAGAGGGGCTAGCCTTGTGCTTATCTTACACAGAGAGAGCACAGAATGGAGTTAAAATGATCCTATTAGCTTCTCCAGTCAAAGTGCAGGAGACCTATTTTTAACACGGCGTGTAGCGCATCACAGCTGCAGAGGAATATCCTGTTGGTCTTTGTGGAAATTTACACAGACTTAAAACATTTACAAATCGTCTCCCATCTGGGACAGCTAAAAGATGAGAAGCGAGTAACAGGCGGCTTTCCTACGACACAGACATGGGCTTACAGTTTGTTGTCATGCTGTTTAGCCTTATTTTTTCCTACTCCAATTCCCCGACCCGTTGTCTGCATGTTTACAGCCTCGACAGTAAGGGAGACAGGAGTCCTGTAGCCAGGAGAATCTGTAATCCACAACCAAATTCCATCCCAGAACAGTTCTTTTCCACGTACAGCATTTCTGGGGAAGGCAGGATTGTGTGATTGAAGGCTGTACCACAGGGCTCAGGTTAGGTGCTCATCTAAAATCTGACAACACTTGAACTGAGTAGTTACCACTGGCTTTTTATTTCTGCATGGGCCATCACGTGCTTTGCCAGTCGTTTTTGTTGTTCCCTTTTAGTCAGGGAATATCACAAATAAGGAACCTGGCATTCTGTTCCCGTATGAATAGGGAAGTCTGGCGTAGCTGTAAGATGGAGCAGCCACGCATCCTGAAAGCAAAGAAGTGGATTTTAATTTTGCTGTGCAGCACTAGTTAGCTGTTCACAAAGGAGTAGCAGTCCCTTTTGGGTTTTAAATTTATCCTGTATTAGTTTAGAAATGAAGGCCAAGTTACAGCCTTGTTATTCAGGTTGTCACCCATCCCCAGAAGTTCTCCACATTCTCTGAATACAGGATTCAAAAGCTATGGATGGGAAGCAGATGTTGGTACACACTCAATGGAAATGCATGGTGCTCTAAGGTGTTTCTTTTTCTATTGGGGGTAAAAAAGGGGATAGATAATGTGATAAATGTAGTCCTTTCTGGTTAAAGGAGCTTACTCCCAAACCACTGGTGAGTTATTTAGAGAGACAAGTTAGTGGTCTTGATTTAGATTCAATTTTTATCTAAATTACTTGTGCATAATACTTTCATACAAGGGGAATAAGAAGTGAGAAAAGCTTTTGCAAACAGGGATGATTAAAAAAGATATTTTTGGATCCCAAACAGCACCAGATCCTTCCTCCAAGTGCTGAGGAGTAGACTTGATGCTTCCCTGTTCCCATTAGGTGGGTAGAGACTGGCAGGGTTAAAAAAATCGGCCGGTTTTCAAGGTGCCGAGCCTCCAGCTGAGAAAAGGAGCAACACACGTTGACATAGGCTTCCCTGTGGAGATTTGAGTTTGAAAATTAAGGTCTTTGTGGTTCCTATAGAGTAAGGAACTTAAGTTTTAAAAATCTGAGCCAGGTCTAAATTCTGAAGGCTCTGAACATCTCTTTGTTTCTTTTATAATCCAGTGCCATTGTCTCAGTGGTGACCTCCGTGTCATTCATAGTGTGTAATTTATGTGAAACAGAGAATGCAAGTGATGCATTTTTCTTACTTTTAACTTTGCCAGGTTGGATTTGAAACCAGATAAGTTTTGAGCTCCTTTAGGATGTTTATGTAGAAACCTAAAATCCTGTCGTGGGTACTCAGCCCTCTAACAGCCAACTTCTGGGGGACAGCCAGGGGACACTGAGAAATCTGCCCTCTCTTTTCACACAAAACGGATCTTGTTGCTGAAAGCCAAATAAGAGCTTCCCTAATGCCAAGCAATGTAAGAAGACAGGGAATACCTAGAATACCTTTTAGAAAAATGAAGACATAAAAGGTTAAGGGTTACAGGTGACTCAGTATATATATAACCCTCCCTTTTATACACACATACTCCCGTATAGCTTATTTCTTTTCTATTTTTAGCAAGCTAACTAGTGACTATTTAGTAAACAATCTCCTTTTTCTACCTAATTTATTTCTTTTTCATCTACATAAGGTTCTGATATTTTGGTTTGCCTGTATTGTAGTCATACACTCTGGTATTTATCACAGACCAAACAACTTCAAGGAAAACACTTTCTGCCATCCAAATGGCTATAGGGTTATTTTGAGGGAAAACAACTGCATCCTGCCACAGCTTAGTTAACATTTCACTTTCCCTGGAGGATTTCCTGTTGGCTGAGGCCTGATGTTAATTATGTTTTTATTTCTATAAAACAAAGCTCTGCCAATGTGTCCGTGTTTATTACTCACTGTGATCTTTTTGTTTCTTGCAATGCTAACAGTGTTCAAAAACGTCAATATTAAAACCTCACTAACTTGCCAAGAAACCCTTTAACAGAGCTTATCCTGTTACAACAGAGTAATTCTGAACAACATTTGTGCAGATCTCGGTGTTGTTTAAGGCATGGTTCTTTTTCTCAGGCAAGCCTATACGTGTATTATTTTCATAAAGAAAATACTTTTCTCTAAACAGAATTTTTGAAAATTTTCATCAGGTTCAGATTTTGAGACTATTATGAAGGCGTTTTCCTTCCAAACAGCTTGTAAAGGAGCTTAAAAGTAGCTTTCGGTGTATTCAGTGTAATGCCATTTGTGAGCTGCCGTTATTGCCAGGTATGTGGTAGCACTGGAAAGTGTCACACAGCCAGAGGTGGGCTGTTGGGACTACAAACTCTCTGAATGAATATTCCACCTGTGTCT
Source organism: Antrostomus carolinensis (assembly GCF_000700745.2). NCBI lineage: Eukaryota > Metazoa > Chordata > Aves > Caprimulgiformes > Caprimulgidae > Antrostomus > Antrostomus carolinensis. The sequence continues at coordinate 43,321 of NW_010328616.1, forward strand.
GTTTCAAATACAGAGCACACCGAGTTATTTTAAAAATCTAGGGAAAACCCTGTTTAAAAAAGGGACTCCTCTGGAAAATACCATATAAATGTATTTTCCTCTCACCTGTAGGATTTTGTATCATTCATTCAAAAAAGTATCTTTATTCACCTTTTTAAGTTTCTAACATAGAGTCACGTGAAGTCATAAAAAGCTAATGCAGAGATACATTGAGACAGGTACTTACCACAGCGGGGAAAACAGCTTCGTAATCGAGAAGTACTCTGGAATTTATTTTGCAGTGCACAAGTTTTCTCCAGCAGCTTTCAGGTTTTATTTACTGATTTTCCTGTACTTAATTTGATCTTTTAAAGTAGTTTTGGAAACTTTCAGATGATACATTTTGTTTGCTTTTAGGTGCTTCCAAGTATTATCTTTTAGTAAAGGCTGGCTCCCTCATTATTTGTAATCCTGTATTATTTACTGCTCAGCGCATTTAAAGCACTTAACTCAAAATAACTTGGGCATTACACACCTGTGGTCTTTAGTCAATGTTGTTGAATTTGTAGTAAAGTGCAACAGAAGGACCAGTTCTTTTGAGTTTTTATTCTACAACCTAGCACCTTTTGCCTTTTCAGTATTATGAACTGTGTTTTAAGGTCAGTTTAATAAATTGAATTACTTAAGGGTTTCTGGTAGAGATTGCATGAACTCAAGGAAATACTATTTGTATTTGTGTTCTAGTTGGTGCTTGAGAAATGTGTTGTTTTCTGTTGCATTTGCCTGCAGTTAATCTTTTTCAGATGCCAATATGATTAAATACATGCAGTTGTCTGACAAGGGTGCTTCCTGAGTCGTGAGGCAGAAATTCAAATAAAGTGTTCCTTAAATAAAGTTGGCTTAAAGATACAAGTAGAAAGCTTGAATAAATATTTTAGGTGCAACACCAAGGATGTTGTCATGTTAAGTAGAGGTTCATTTCCGTACATATATGTGAGGGTCTGCAAGTTTGCCTTCTGTATACACTTTAAAATAGCCAGAAATCTAAGATACACTGGTAGAGCTCAGAACACAGTGTCGTTGTGTCAGATGGAAATCAGTTTAATGAAATGGAAATTTGGGGTTGTTTCAGGTGTATATTTTAAAACACAATGAAATTTTGCTGATGGTGGAGAAGCTTTATTAAGCTACAGGTCCTGAACATGTGGGCTTAGTCTGGATGTGGTTTATGTCATATACAGTTTTATCAGTATCTGAGGGAACTGCAGTTGCTTTAGGAAATAGAGCCTAAAATAAGTATTTAATATGGTGAAACTGGAGTGGTGGACAGATATGAGCCCATCTATTTGAAAGGAATTTTTTTCACTGCTAGCCAGTGTTTTGAGTCACTATTGGTGGCGTATGTTACCCGCAGTTTCTAGTAATAGAAATTCTGTGGAAATGAGGAAGTTCTTTAAAGAGCTCTAGCAAGAGGTCTGCTCAGTGTACAGTTACTGATATGTATTTCAAGGTATTCTTAAATAAAGGTCTGTAGTGGCGACTGCCTTGCCATTTATCTACCTACTCTAGGTGTCAGTTCGTGCAGAAAATGTAATGTTTTTGCTCTTTGAGACTTTTCCAGAGTATTTTTACAGATAGCACTGGGGAGCAAAAAAGGAATAGTGCTGCAGCAAAGTACTCATCTAGTCCTTAAATTATCAAAATCTGTTAAAAACAGTAATGGTACACTTTTATGCATAGTAACAAAACCAAGTTTCTTTCTTACCAGATCTGTTTCCTTGTTGTGAGCTGCTAGAATTTACAGGTTTGTCAGGGCAGTAGTTGATCGGAATAAAATACCCATGCTTAATAATATTAATCTCCAGTGAAAAGAGGGCGAGTTCCTGAATTAGCAGGCTAATTAACAGTGTAAGTTTCAAGCACGCTGAATTCTGCAATACTTTTTGAGATCTCAATTTCATGTAACGTAATACTTTTTGTGCTAATTGTAGAAAAACAGGTTACTATCAGATGTATGTAAAAAACCTCTGTTTTCTTGCCTGTTATGTGTCTGGCTGTTTTGTATACTTTCAAAAAGTACCTTGAACTCCATCTGTGATCCAGATGTGTCTCATCAGAAAAAAGACTTGTTTTAAGAGGTAGTGGTCATTTTAAATTCAGTTTACACTTGTGCTGTGTTGGTCAGTGTTGCTCTTAGGACTCAGAAGGTGTATGGCTGCTCTGGAGCATTTGACTCCAGTGCTAAAATGGGTGTCGTATGGATTTAAGCTCATTACATTCAAGCCAAGCCAGACTAAGACAGTTTCTTTAAAGTAGCTTACGTTTTCCAAGTTAAAATAATGCTTTGTAGGAAAAATAGTTACTTCTACCTGCCATTCCTCATGTTTTGACTATAGAGTGAAATTGTTGTTTTGTCTAGTTCTCTTCAAAAATTATATATATTATAATGTAGAGACTTGGTGATGAAGGGGTTCATAAGGAACACAGTCAACCATAAGCCGTCATAAAAGCTTTAAGGAATGCGTACAGCGTGTGTAATCTACGTTGAAAGTGGTAACAAACAAATATCCTACTCAGAGGGCACGAGAAGAGAGAATTGATGATTTATAAATAGTTATGAAGAATTAAAATGGCTTAAAATCTTTCAGTGAAACAAGACCCAACTCAGATTTGGGCCCTGGTCTCCTGAATGCTTGTGCTGCTGCGTGTGCTTCTCGAGCCCGGTTTGGTCTGCTCTGAGAAGTCACATTGAAGCAGCTGCTCCCCTGGGACCAGGTCTGGTGCTTACATGGCAGCCTGACTGCTCCTGGCTGTGTTAAAAAACACTCTTTTCTGTCTTGACAACTTGGCATTAGTATTCCATTAAGAAAAAGACTTCTGAGACCAAATCAAAGGGATTTTTTTATATGCTTCATTAGAGTCACTGTGTCTACTTATTGGTTCATGCTCTTTCCAAACAAAGACTTTAATAAAATGTCCATCTTTTAAATTATTGACAAAAGAATCCTTTCCTCTCATCACTGTTCTTCTCTCCTTCCCCTTGGTTCA
>NW_010328616.1:46370-50960 GCF_000700745.2 Antrostomus carolinensis
ACACCAAGACTGAAGCTTCGTGGGGAGAGCCGTCATCCCCTTCTGCTGCAGTTGATAATGGCACCTCAGCATGGGGGAAACCCCCCAGCAGTGGTACAGGGTGGGGAGAGAATCCTGCCGAGTCGGCAGGGACGTACGGAAGAACAAACGCTCCAGCTGCTGCCCCAGCACTGTGCAAACCAGGTACGTGCGTGGATGGCAGTGCTGGAAGGGGCTTGGGGAAAAAGGCAAAGCCTGTTTGTTTTGCCAGTGTTTCTAAACACCACTTCTGGTTTTCTGTGCATTTAAATCAGAGACTGTCTTAATAATTTCATTCTCAAAACTCCGTTAGCTGTCTCAAAACATTGGATGTTCCAGATGCCAAATTAATACAAAAGTAAGACAGTAGTGTGTCCATCCAGTAAATTTAAAGGTATTTCTTGGAGTATTTTTGTGTACTAGAAAAGCAGTGTGGTAGAGATGCAGGAAACTGTGATGATGCTGCAGAAGAATGTGAACGGTACTTACCCCTCGCTGCCAAAAAGAAACCTGCACTGGGATGAGAAGCAACTGAGCTGAGTCAGGACAGGATGAATTGTGTTAGGAAAAACAACACATGAGAACAACTAGACATAACCTTGGTTAAACTGAGGGAAGTGGGTATCTTCTTCAGCTATTAAATCTGCTCACAGGTTCAGGAACATCCTGAACTCTACTTACGGCTTTACAATTCCAAAGTAATATTATTTGGTACAAATCCTCTGTCTCCAATTGCCCTGGAGGCTACAGTGCTTGTTTCAGACTTCTGTTTTGACTGTGAAAGTCTTTTAAGTTTCAGTCCTGCAAAATACTATACTGTGAGAAAGATAGAAGGCCCAGAAAACCTAAAAAGAGGAGTGAGAGGTCTTAAGATGAGTAATCCCAGCTTTAAACAGAGTAAACGTAATAAAATGGAGCAAGGTGGCACAATCTCATCGCTTCATGTAAAGTGTTCCCCACAGCCCACGTGCTGCTTTCAGATCCTGTTCTTCTGAGGTGAGAATGAGTTTCTGACCATTAGTCACCTCGAAATTTGGTTTTGTTCATCGGAAGAATGTGGCAGCCAAGATGGTGAGATTAATTGAAAGCAAAATGGCACATAACAAGTGTGTGGTGGTACTTTTGTTTCCTTGTTCCTAGGAGACTGGAATGACCGTGAGCACAGATGTTACTGGTTCAGGAAAAGGCTAGACTTACTGTTGCTGGACTTTTTCTTCTATAAAGTATTTAGAGAACTTTTCTTTTTTGCTAGTTTCAAAGGAGTCCTTATCATTTAATGCCAATTAAGCTACTCGATGAACCTCTGTAGCTGTTGAAAATACTGAAATGTTGGCATACTGGACATGGCATAAAAGGATATTTCTGTAAAATTTGCAGGAAATTGAATCTGATTTTTCTTCTCCCTCCTTCCTTTCCCTCCAGCTTCAAAATCTATGCAAGAAGGCTGGGGCAGTGGTGGGGATGAAGTGAATCTCAGTACTAGTCAGTGGGAAGATGAGGAAGGAGATATGTGGAATAATACTGCTTCACAAGAGAGCAGCTCCTCCTGTAATTCCTGGGGGAATGCCCCGAAGAAAGGACTTCAAAAGGTAAGACAAAAACAAAGATAGTCTCTAGAAATAGATGCAATTAGTATAACATTTCTAGAATCAATTGTCACAATTTTTTTGTTACATTTCACCTGAACTCTTAAATTAGACTTCTGACACCTGAGCACAGGCACAGGTTGCCACTACAGTGGTTCAAGTACAGCCTACCTTGTTTCCAGGGGAAAGTGGGAGAACTTTGACTTCCAGCATGTCAGATGCTTTGGGAGATTTTGTTATTGCTGCTTTTGTATTCTCTTTAAGTGCTATAAGCTTCCATTTATTCTGAAGAAATGATTATGTATTAACGGAAAGAAAAAAGGTGTTAAGGGGGCTTTCAGACGCTTTCCATGGTGGTAGCAAAGCGAACAATAGTTTGTGATGAAGTGATTCAACAAAAATATGATATGCTTCCTATTTGTGAGGAACAAATAGGTAATTATAAGGTGTGTACTGGTATGAGAACAAAGCAAACCTGTATTAATGCTGCACTCAACCAAGAACATGGCCAGTTATGTCTGGAAGTTTTCCATTAAGCAGTCTTTATTTCAGGACGAGGCCAGACTGTAACTTAAAGGAATTGGGAATGCATTTATCCAGTTTGTTTGTTATTCCATTAGCCAACAGTTAGGCCAGTGATTTGATCAAGTATGGTTGTTTCTTGTACTGTCCGCAGCCCAAAACAAATCCACGCTTGTCCCTTGGTACTTTCTGGAGAGCTGAAAGGAAGAGACTTCTTAAGGATTTTGTGATAGAAAAGCTGCACAGAGATCTTTTAAAGGTGTTTATCTAGATGCTCTTGTTTGTTTTTAAGAAAATACACTGAGTAACATTCTTAACTTCAAGGTTGCAAGGTCGGTTTTGGGAATGTTTTTCAGGAAGTGTTGCACTATTTCAGAAATTCTTATTTCATTATGTTTTTCTGCCAAGGATTAAAATGAAATGTGTAAATTCAAAGGTGGCTTTAATTCAGTGGTCAGCAAATCAAATACTAAATAGTACACTGAACACCTATTCAGCTGAGATAAAATTTGTACGCTTTGTGGGGGAAGAGAATTGTAGTTGCGTTGTTCGGAGGGTTCTTCAGTACTTTCTAAATTAACATACTAATAAATCTTTCAGTAGCATGTACTAATAATAAGAAAAACTTACCATCTATTTTATGTACATCTCACTAGTATGAATGTGGGAACCAGACCATTAATAGAATCTCCTGTTTATTTACTAAGGGCATGAAGACATCTAGCAAGCAAGATGAGGCCTGGATCATGAACCGTCTGATAAAACAGCTCACAGACATGGGCTTCCCTGTGAGTAATGCTCGTAGCTAGCATGCCTGTGGCTTAGCTTGTCGTTGTGACTTTCAATGTTTCAGACTGTAGCTGCAAAAAGATCTTCAGTCTCTTCTTCAGGCCAAGTAGTAGTTCTGTTACCTGAATTTAGACGTCTACCATAAGCTAGTAGAGTGCTCTCTTGAGATGACATGATGATATACTTTGTGTTATGACAGTTATAGAACTTTTGAAGTTCAGAGTTTTATAACAACAGGTTATAACTTTGAACTTCAGTAATAATTCCACTTCTGTTCCCCTTTTCTTAATCAACAGTTAGAGTATAACTGGGTTTTTTAAGAGAAAGGTTTCTCATAGTGATATTTAAATTGTCCATAGAAAATTGAGAGAAATATAAATAGAAGATTATGATTTCACCATGTAGAACTAGTACTTACTTGACATACTGAAATTAACTGAATTGTTGTGGGAGTTGGTAAAAGCAGAAAAAACATGTGCGGACATTATTTGTGCCCCTTGGTAAATATTCAATCCAATACTTAAGACACATCTGTTTTCTCAGTTTGCTTTGAAATCATATAAGCATGATTACGTTTTCTCTTAACATAATCTGTATTTTTTGACAGAGAGAGCCAGCAGAAGAGGCCTTGAAGAGCAACAATATGAATCTCGATCAGGCCATGAGTAAGTAGCTGTGTAACTAATTTTTTTTTTCTTTAAAGCAACACAGGAACTATTCATGATTCTGAGAGCTTGGTCTTATCCAAATAAGTTGGATAATATTTAATGTCTTGCTTTTGCTTTTGTAAGCAAGACCTACTTCTCTGAACTACTGTTGACAAATTCACTGTCTTTGTGTCACCCTTTTGAATATATTTCCCCTTTCTGTGAAGGTGCTCTGCTGGAAAAGAAGGTGGAAATGGACAAGCGTGGAATGGGAGTGACCGACTATAATGGAATGGTCACCAAACCCCTTGGCTGCCGCCCACCACCAATCTCCAAAGAGTCTTCCATGGACCGCCCCACCTTCCTTGACAAGGTAAGTTCAGAAATGTGAATGCAATACACAAGTCAAAACTGTACACAGAGTAGAAATATTGATGGTTTCCACTGTCTGTGGAAAAGCTGTAGAGAGAAATGTGATCGATACTACCTGTTGCTTTATTCTTTTTCTTCTCTTTTTTAAATTTTATGGGGCATTTCATCCTTGTGGAAAGGACCAGTGATTTGATTTCCACGCAGAAATAAACAATAGTCATCCTTAAGTGTTACACTTAGAAGAGAACTTACTAAGGAATCAGTAGTGCAATGGAAGTAGAAATGGGAAAAACAAAGAAACAGACCACAGAAAGCATTTCACTCTATAAGATTCCAGAGAGTCAGTGACCCTTGCTTAAATTAAGGATTGGGCAGGTCCAAAGCCAAAATCTTCAAGAGTTAGGCACCTAATTCCTGTTTTAGTTTTGAGCTCCCTAGAGATTTCGGTGAAAGTTCAGTACTTAAATAGGAACGAGGAGCTGAGGTATTTTTTTAAGTCAAAGAGCAGACACACAGTCATAAACAGCTTCTCCAATGAGCTTCCCTTTCTGTGATTGTGTATGACAAATTTTCCAGCACCATTAAATCACGAAGGAGAAGGCTCCAAAAGTTCATGGTGTCCAAGATTCAAAGTGCCTAAAGAAAAGGATGTAGGG
>NW_010328616.1:50979-78778 GCF_000700745.2 Antrostomus carolinensis
AAATGAGATTGACAACCTGACACAAAGTCCTACAAAGAGACCACCAAATCACCTCAGAATCCCCTCGACAATTGCTAATAAGGAACTAACAGTCTCTGGTGCCATTCTTCATTTCACAGGTTATTTGAAATGTTAATAAAAATGAGGGTTGGTGGTTTCTGAATGCAGAAATCTGTGCTTTTCACAAACTGTGCTGAAACCAATTTGTTTTACATAAGCTGTTTCCAGGATATAAGACAGTAACAATATCTAGTCTTGTTAACACAGACTGTATTAAAAACTTTACTAACCCTGAATAACTATTATCTTTCCAGTTCTCCACCCTGTGTTTTCTTGTAGCTTTAACTATAGTGTTTGTGTTGTGACAGGTTCCCAGGTGTCGTGCTATGAAAATTAGTGTGGCGCTCTGTTAGGACATCTGATAAATACTGACCTTTTAATGACAACTATTACTTGTTTCTGCTGTCATCACAGTCTGAACAGTTTGCTCAGTTTTTATGCTGGTACGATGCAAACTGTAAACAAGTTAATTTGATTAAACAAAAATGTATCTTCCATAATTATGGGTTATTTATATTAATAAGGAAAAATTAGCATATTTCTATTAATAAGGAAAAGTTTGCCTTAGAGGGTCCTTACATACCAAAAGTTTTTGTGATAGTTCAAATGCTGCCACAGTGCCACGTAATCTGGTGTCATGGCAGTTTCCTCCAGAGATTATATATTAGAAAACTGCTTTTCTCCTTTTGGGGGAATAACAACATTAGATCTTTCTGGGCTCCTTACTTATATCAGAATGATGTGGTGCCCATTATGTTGTTGTTCCCTAAACCAGACTAAACTGATTGTGTGTTTCCTGCATGTAAGCCTCAACCTGGCTCTTCTTCCTTCTTTTTCTCTTCCTGCCATGTAAAGTTCATTCTTAACGATGGCAAATCTATTTGTTTATGGCAAATGTTAATGAATATGTTAATTGAAAGATCTCTCTCCTGATGAAGGTCACAAAATTAATGCATGCATGCCAGTTAACCTTTTCTTTTCTAGGATAACAATATCTTGAAGCGGTAAAATTATTGCTGGAGAGAAGTGCATTATGTGCAGCATAGTGCATAATTATGGAAACATATGTTAAACATAACTATTGAGAAGGGAGTACTAAAATCATTAATATTCATACAGCAAGTAAAATCTGTCAGTCTAGGCATAATCTGTCACAGTGACTTTACTGTCACAGAGGAAATACTCCCAAACTGTATTTGCTAGCTATCAGAGTGTTGAGCAACTTGCTAAGTGAATTAAACAAATATAGTTTCCTCTCTAAGAATAGAAAATCTTTTTCCAACTACATTCTTTCCAGATTTACAGCTCACGCTACTAGAGCAACTTCTCAAAAACCTTTTTGCCCTTTGAGGTACTATTTCAGAGCATGAACCTGGAGCAATCTCTCTTACTGCTCAGGTCATCCCTGGTGGGAGAACACGCTCTCTGCAGAGCTGCACAAAGCACTCCAGCCAGCGTTCCTGCTGTTACTTGCTGTCTTACCAAGTCATTATCTTTTTGCTTAGCTTTGCTGAGTATTCAATAAATTATACAAGGTTCCTCTTCATGAAATTGTAAGCTGGGTTAGTCAGCTCATTGCTACCACTCTTTCTCAGCTGATTCTCTCAGCCTCTCTGCTCACCTGAGTTGAGTCTCCATTATTTTTTTCCTACATTTGCTCTGACAGGTAAAGCCAGCACTTAGGTCTTTTTTTTTAACCTTACGCATTTGAGGAGAGAGAATATCCAGCCTTTATATTTGCTTCTGGACCCACTGAACTCCCTGTTCTCTCTGGATTAGTAATGGTCTGTGCAACTAAAAATCACCTTTTCATGTTTGCTTTTACTTGTTCCTCAACATTTGCTGCAGATATTATTATTCTATATTATTATTATTATTATTATTATTATTAGTCACACTGAGTCAATCTTTGGCACTCAGTCCTTCGTTAATGGTATTATTTTTGAGGATCGTATCTTGCCCTATAGCACCATAAAAGAAGAAAGGAGAAAATCCGATGGCTTCAAGGAAACAAAGATCCAGCTTAGCAGTACCCTGATACATGATCTTAACCATGTTATCTTATACTTGGTGGCGAGCATGCTGTACTTAGGTATCAGGTTTGCTTGAGAAGTTGCCTGATTTCTTCTGGAGCCACCAAATTTGTAAGAAAAGCATGTAAGATTTTCCTGAAAGCATCCTAAAAATACTGGAAATAAGCCCAGAGTGCTTCGAAGGATCTTTTCTTAAAGTGCAGAGGTTTGGCTTGGGTACCACTCCTGAGTACTGGGACTCAAGTTTGGTGTGTATTCTCACTGTGCCTATTGTGTATTCTCACTGTGCCTATTGTGTATTCTCACTGTGCCTATTGAATGTTCTTCTAAGCTCAAAAAAGAATGCGGGGGTTTGCTGATTGGCGCTGACCACCCTGTAATTGAAAAGTTTGAACCACGCAGAGACATCACTTCATTTTTTAGCACAGTCAGATACAAGTGTTGAGCTGTGGACTGTTGTATTAGAAGTACGTGATCAAAAGTCAGGTCAGCCTTCTGAAGAGAGGTAACATCAGCCTGCTTTGGCGTTAGCCCGGGCTGGCCTGCTGTGAGGCTTCAGTTAGCTCCATGCCAGGCTGCTTGTCCCTCCTGCTCTCCTCTGTCTTTCTTTTTTTATGCTTTCTCCCATATTACCAGCAAAGAGTCCTGTCTTCCTTTGCCCTGATGCTGCTTCCAAACTTTATTCAAAATTTTTGTGCATGTAGAAGACTCTGAAATTCTCACCTAACAGATCGTCTCCTTTTCATTACTGTCTTTTTTGCTGATCAGCTCTTCTTATCTACTAGTGAGAAATCCAGTTCTACAAGTCTTGATGCCTGTTGGCTGCAATTGTGTTCTTCCAAAAATATTCTGACTATGCTTTTCCTTCTTTCTAATTTGAACATAGTGTTTGTTGGGTTTTTTTCAATCTCATCCTTCACACTCTGATCCTAGTTGTCCCGGGAGTGTGGTTGCTTTTTGTCTTTGGGATAATGAGTGGGATACTTTACTCGTTATGCAGAAACACTTTTGTAGGCCTTGCTATTAGATGATGATCCCTAGAATTTTAGGGTTGGCTTTTAAAGTCTTCTTCTTTCCTCCATCTCTGCTTGCTATGATCCAATGATTGTTTCTTTTTTTGAGTTTCCAAATTTTGAAACCTATTTCATATTCTTGTGTTTTCAAAACTAAAAATACCAATGATGAGTACTTCCTGGAGTATTGCACTTCCTGGAGTATTGCATTTCCTTCAGGTTTGTTTTGCCTATACCTAACTCCTGTCAGATTGAGAAGAACCTATTTTGAGGTGAGATTTTATTACTTTAACCTCCTCTTTTGGAAAAGGGTTTTTTTTGTGTTTTAAGGAGTTGTTAATGTGTATTTTCTACTAACTAGTTCTGTAACTGACTTCTTATAAAAACCTCTGGCAAATTCATCAGTCTTGCATCTGTCTGTTGGGACATTTTGATTCATGAAGTGGCAGGTGACCCCCAAAGTATCCAGGAATTCTCTGCTAAGTTGTCCATACTTCACAGGGCTAAGAAAAAATCTTTGAGTTGTGCCACTTGCACTCTGTTGTATTTGTTACATGAGACTATTGTGAGAGACTTTCTGAAATCCTAGAAGTAATGTGTTGTGGAGCACCAGTGTGGTGCTTTGTGTTGGATAATAGAAAAGAAATAAAGAAGGAAATACTGTTACTGGCAGGATTTTACAGTTTTGTCAAGTCCCTTCCAAAAAGTTAAATGCAGTGCTGGATTGAGCATGATTTTGACTATTAAGATGTAGGGAATTTATTTAATTAATTAGCATAAGGGAGAAATGTAACGTAAATTTCTAAGGAAAATACTGAAGAGGAAAGGTTAGGTAGAAAAGATTATTCTTCAGGAAACAATTATTACATAAAGGAGCCTGAACAATAATGGGACACAAACCATTGTCAGCAGAACAGCAGGAAAGGTATCACCTGGTCTAGAGTGAGAATGACTGATGAGTACTTTATGTCGACCGACTGAAATACTTTATGTGAAATGAATTGATTTCAGCTCCACTTACAGAGCACAGATTTGTGCAGCACAGTTGGCACCTCACAAGAAATTCAAATTTAAAAACAAAACCAAAAACAAAAAACCCCCCAAAACCAAACCAAAACAAAAATACCCAAAACCCAGAACAAAGTTAATGTGAACAACGTGTTATAAACTTGCTGCAGAAGACGTTTGTTGCAGTTCAGCCAAGGAAAACACTAATGAAGGTGGCATTACAGCATGAGTCCGCCTGTTCTGGTAATTAGATGCCTCAGTCTCCAGTGCAGCTTGTCTTCCACTGTCCCTGGCACTGCCTGTTGCCAAAATGAGAAAAAATAGTGTCAGTGAGACAAGACTTGAATAAATTTGGGAGGCAGGGAGGGATTGCATTGGTCTTTCATGGCCAGGAGGTCTGTTCACATAGCAAACAATGGCATCTGAAGGAGAGAGCACGCACGGAGCTTGAAATGATTTTCACTTTAAAGGGGGAAGGGTAGAATTGTAAACATATGTCTGTGATCTGAGGAGGAATCCTTGAACCTGTTACTGTCATGCAAGCTGCAGTTGTTTGTGGAGTGTGACTGATGTCCAGTAGAATGTAAAATATCTTGAGCTGAAAGGCCTTCGGGATATCATTAGAAAATGTCAGTGTCCCCCTCAGGACAGTCAGATAGCATGTCAAGTGTCACTTTGCCTGATAGTACAGAAACTTTTTCTTGCATCAAAGGAGAGCTGTTGAAAATGCATTTTTCAGGATTAACTTAGAACATAAAATTTACTGAGCGTGCTTGCTGCACTAGGTCATTTGTTTGGGTATCTGGTTGGCAGACTGGGCTGCTTTTTTAACAAAGGAGGTTTATCAGTTTCTTACAATCTTCTGGGGCATTGAATTTATTGGTTGAAATAACCTATCTCCTCACCTATTTAAAAGCCTTTCTTTGCAATGAATTTACTGCCTGAAAAGCGCCAGTCCAGCACATTGCAAATTAAAGATTTTTCACTCTGGCTGTTGTGGAGCTCTGCTTTGTACACAGTGTTATTTGACCATGTTTGCTGCAGGCTTCCCAGACATCAAAGCACAGTTTGGGCTAGAACTTGGTACCCCACTGTAATACCAGCTAGATATCTACCTGTTTGATTTGGGATTATATGATTTGATTTATTTTCTTTTCTGACGTGCTGTTTTCCCCTCCTGGGGGGCTGCCTTCTGTGAGTCACATCCATGTCCAGCCATGGGTCCTTATAGCCCGAATCTCAGACGGGCTCCTCATGTCTCGCTAAAATCTGCCTCCTCCTGGGGGATGTTGAGGCAGCGTTGTAATCGGTCTCCTAGGAAGGCTACACAGACAACAACATCATTATTGTTTTTAAGTATTTTTGTGTTTGTTGGGTGCGTTAGAGTGTAATGTTTCATAGTGGATAATAATAACTGTGTGTGAATATTAAAAGAGGCTCATGTGTCTCAGGAAAGGGCATTAATGCAAAAATGCTTTTTTAAGAGCAGAGCTGTGATGTGGAACCAAACGCAGACTGATATCAAATAGGCTGAACTGGCCTTTCCCAAGATCTGGATTAGCAAAAGCGGGCTGTTGTGTCCGTGCTCCACTGCTGGGGGTTTAGCAAACTAAGAGAAAACTTCCCTGAAAGATGCTGGGTCTCTTCCCTTTCCACCTTTCAATCTGGTGGAGGAGGAAATAGCCACATGATAGCTCTGCCATTGCTGGAATCCCTCCTTTCCTTCTGGAGAGGCGGGTGACAGTGGTTGTACATTTGTGGATTAAGTGAAACAAAGGAAAGAAAAACAGCACCTTAACCCTGTTTCTCTCTTTCTTCTCCCTCCACTCCATACTTTTCATTCCCTGTTATTCATTTTTTTTTTTTAAAATATATCTATATTTTTATTCATCCATGCCCTTTTCTATTTCCACGGGTCACTGTTCTGCGCGCTGTCCACTCCTGGGCCCCGCACGCAGCTCACCCTTTCTTTCTCCAATCAGGATGGCGGCCTAGTGGAAGAGCCCACTCCTTCACCATTTTTGCCTTCACCAAGCCTGAAGCTCCCCCTTTCAAACAGTGCACTCCCTAATCAGACCCTGGGCGGGATTGCCTCAGGGCTGGGCATGCAAAACTTGAATTCTTCTAGACAGGTAAGGCTGTGGGGGAAATCCCAAGCTGAATTTCAGCTCTCCTGGACTCTCGCTTTCCTGGGGGAAAAGGTGGTTTAAACCCACAGTGCATGTAACATCTTTGTTTGTGTGAAATACCAGTGGAGAAACTATCTGCTATTAAAACGTTTCACATTATAGGACATAAAACAACTGCTTAGTTGTAATTAGCCTGCTAATTACACGCATCCATTGAGAAGAGCCTGCAGTGTTCTGGATTTATACCACTGAACCCTGGTGTAGCTCTGCCTTGATTGATGTGAGGTTTCTTTTTTTGAGGCGTTGCTGATTGTCACAGGCTCTAAGGCAGAGACATGGCTCTAATTCATCTTTCCTGACTGGCATAATTATTCAGTGATGAGATGGGTGAGAAGTGATGGGGGCTTTTTTATTCCTGCTATAAGTGTCAAGACAGCTCGTAGCTTTGACAGGTGGTGAGAAAGGAGCTGTGCTTCCAGCACCTGTGGTCAGATAGAGCGTTGTGGCAACAGGGATGCTTTGGCCCCTGGGTAGAACGAACCGAAGGGGAAAGAAAAAGAAAAGAGATAGAGAGGAAAATTGATAAACACAAGACTCAGAGGCTGTAAACTACTGTTGATTATGAAAAGGTTATTTTTGCCATGTGAAGTTCTAGCAATGATAAGAAATAACAACACAGAAAAATTCTTTATGTTCTGTGATGACTTTTATTACATATGTTCTTTTAAAGTTAGTTTTCTAAAGGCAGTATTTGTCCAGCACTTACAGCCTATCAAGCATATCTTTCCAAAGCGTAGACTGCACTAATAGCGTGTCCATTATCAGTAGTTTTGTAAAATGACTTAAGTATAAAAACTACCTAGATAATTTAAAGATTGGGATGCTGTGAGTTTAATGACTCCGTTCTCCTGTCCCTTGCTACACAAATACAAATATTTTTGGCGAGTACTTTTCATTGTTCATCTTGTGACCCTCTAAGGTTATGCATCCTTATAAAAGCGATCTTCAGCTACCTTTCGTCCAGGCATCAGTACAGAGTTTTGGAGGTTTGGAATGTTGGGACATGGCGATCTTTGCTGTGCCTGATTCTAAACCTGATGGGCAGTACAGTGTGTACTGGTTTCTTTATCTGAACCTGTTGTGATCTGTGAGGATAAAGACTGCACAGATAAGTAACTTTCTGTTTATATGGTGAGTGATATCTTTAAATGCCAATTCTTGTCCTGCTGTAGATACCGAGTGGCAATCTGGGTATGTTTGGCAATAGCGGAGCAGCACAAGCCAGGACCATGCAACAGCCGCAGCAACCGCCAGTGCAACCTCTTAATTCATCCCAGCCTAGTCTTCGTGCTCAAGTGCCTCAGTTTCTATCCCCTCAGGTCAGGCAACACTTCCACTCATGGGTTGTCCCTTTCCCTGGAACTCTTCCATACATACTCTCCTCTTCATATGTTCCTGAGGCTTTGCAGCCTCTGTGTCTGTGTTGGTTTATTTACTGGCCAGTTACACAGATCAGATGTATATTCTGTGCATTATCTACGTAGGCACACTCTCCTGTTCCTTTTTGCGATAAGTAGTGTTTGTAGAGAGCTGAGGAGTTTGTTCTCAGCTCCTTTTCTATGAATGGATGTTTGAGGACGGTTATTAAGATTTGTATTAGAGCCTCTTGTTAATTTTTTGATAGTTCGTGGTTCTACTTCTGGTAATAGTAATATTTTCCAGCTGGTGTCTTGTGACTCCTATGAATGGCTTACACAGTTGACAGTGTTAAAAGTAAATGTTTCATGTTCAATACACTGCTCTTTCTTAGGTTCAAGCACAGCTTTTGCAGTTTGCAGCAAAAAACATTGGTCTCAGCCCTGCACAGTTAACCTCGCCAATTAATAATCCTCAGCATATGACGATGTTGAACCAGCTCTATCAGCTGCAGCTGGTAAGTTAAAAGACATGGCAAATAAGTTCTAAATCAGAATTGAAGGCATGAAGGAAAAATAAAAGAATGGCTAACTAAATTTTTAAATGGACATGACAGATCTTTAAAACAATCAGATGCTGATTTTTTTGGTAGAGTTTCTTTTTAAAGAAACAAAATAATGTTTTTTGCTTCAGGCTTTATAAATAGTCATTTGTGGAATAATTATCCTTTACAGCTGATCAGAGGAACTAAAAAGTCAGTTGACTTTGTACTGTTATGAGTAACATAGAATATTCTCAACCAGCACTGATCTGTGTATTATCTGCCAACATATGCAACTGATTGACCAACTGGGAGGTTTGTGTCACAACATAACAAGAGAGAAATCTCAGCAGTGCTGGTCACTTGAGTTACCTGGAGAACTTCCTTCAGTTGCCTCACTAAATAATAAAGTGTGGGGTAAATTTCCTGTAATTAATGGAACGTATATTAAACACGTCATGTGAGAAGAGCTACTTGTTTTTGAAAAGTTTTGTACTTTTGCTATATTTGCAAATTTTACATGTATGTGTGTGTGTGTGTTTGTGTGAAAATATTTAACTGGATTTTAAGAATATTTTTAAAAGTGATACAGCTAGCAGTAAGTCAGCATTTGCTAGGGTTAAACATAAAATTGAGGGTGACAAACTAGCTTAGTTGCTGTTCTCAATGTGCTCATCAAACTCTTTTATTAGTAACAACGTTTGATATTATTATCCATTTCCTAGTTTTGAGGAGCACAGCATTGATCTCATGCCGTGGTAATAACTGAACAGCACCCAGCTACTTGAAAAGTATCTGTACAGAACTCCTTTGGATTTTAATTCATGTGTTCCAGAGCAACAGCTTGGAAAAAAACTTTACTGCCCAGTTAACCACATTAAAATGGTGTAATTTTTCTGGAATAAAGCAGCCCAACTGATTAAATACAAAGTGTTGTCAGAACTAAAATGGCCAAAACAAAAATAACTATTGGTATTTATCCTATTTGTATAATACTATAAACATCTATTTTAATTTTTGCTTTGTGTTACAACTTTTTCAGAAGAAAAACGTAAGTTCCTATCTTTCACAACCATGTATTGCTTACAAACTTAACTCATCAGATTTTTTATTGATGTGTTTGGTTTAAAAACAAACGAACTAACACTGGACTTAAACAAATGTATTATAAAATAGATTTATAACAGATTTGTTACTTTTGCTTCATTGACTGTTTCCAGAAAACTCCAGTGTTTCTGTCTTCTCTATTTTACAAGGTACCAGAGCAGTTGCAGTTCAAGCATGTGCATTTGGCTTGTTGTATATGTCATGGCCTCTGACCTCTCCTTTCTGTCCTGTAGGCATACCAACGTTTACAAATCCAGCAGCAGATGTTACAGGCTCAGCGTAACGTTTCCGGACCCATGAGACAACAGGAGCAGCAAGTAGGTTTGCTCGCCAGTTCAATCTCTCCGCTCGAGTTTTGTTTCAGTAGCTTAAAGAGCTTGTACTATGTTATACTGAAGCTGCTAAAGCATCCTTAGAAACAGCAGTGTAGTGCATGGCTTGAGTACTGGAAAGAGTGCTGGAGTGATAACGCTGTTTCACAGCATTCAGTTATTGAAGGAAAGCTGTTCAACCCTTAATACAGTTGTTTTTTATTTGTGAAGAGATCTATTGTTTTATTGCACTGTAGAGAAAAAAAATCTAGTACCTTTTTGTTCACTGGAGCATTTGTTGATTCTTTTTCTCGCCAGGTTGCACGTACAATCAATAACATGCAGCAGCAGATCCAGCAGCACCAGCGCCAGCTGGCCCAGGCCCTGCTTATGAAGCAGCAGCCTCCCCCTCCACATCTGTCTTTGCACCCCTCTGCAGGCAAATCAGCCATGGACAGCTTTTCACCCCATCCCCAGGCTCCCAGCCTACCTGACCTGCAGACCAAAGAGCAGCAGTCTTCACCGAACACCTTTGCTCCTTACCCTCTTGGTAAGTGTCCTTTGTTAAAGCAGTTTCATATGAAAAAAGCAGAGGGAGTCTGTTTCATTATTTCTGCATCTAAATATTTTGCTTTCCAATATAATAAATACAGACATACAAAAGCTGTGTTCATTAAATAACGTTGAAACACCTAAACAAAGTCATGGTACTCCGTGCCCCTCTGGTAGCTGTTCAGGTAGGCTGTATTTGCTCACCTGTGCTCTGCCTAAAAATACCAGAAGATTTGCTTAATTAACTACCTGTGTATGTTGCTATTTATGGACTCTATATATTAAGAGCATCATTTTGTAAAATACACAAATGTTGTATTGATAAACAAGGAATATAATCTGGAAGTCATGCAAAGTTATCTTCCCACTGTAATCGGCACGGGTAAGATATCAATTTTGGTCAATGTATTTCTGGAAAGATACAGATCAGTTTGAAGGAATGCAGAGTGTTGTGCAGATGATTAAATGTTTTATGACTGCTAAGGAAAAAATAAAATCCTCTGCTTACTTTAGTCTAAAGAGAAGACTTAAGAGACATGCAGGAATCTTCAAAAATTTAAAAGATGGCTTCAAATAAGTTTCCTTGCATGTGGCTAATGCAAGCGGTAGTAAACTTGTGTTGCATAAAAGGAGATCTAGATAAACATTAAGGGTCACTTATTTTCTTTAAGTGAAGTAGAGTACTGGAATAATCTGGGAAGTTTCTGAAATCTTCTTTACTGGTCATTTTGTGGTAGGTTAGACACAGATCTGTCAAATATGATTGTTGTCAAAATAATCAATTCGACCTTGAGACAGGATGAACAGAACAACCTTTCAGACCTGTTTTCTGTGATAGTTTTATGTATACTACAGATTTCATTTATGACATAAAAGAATTAATTTAATGTCTTTGTGACTTTCTTTATGCTGTGTACAATAGAATTGCCAAGCTTTATCTGCCATGCAGCAGTTAAGAAGGTAATTTTGACTGCTGGTGTGAGCCACTGTAGCAGGGAAGGAGCAAAAGAATTTATGAATTAAAGGCCTTAGTTTATGAGGTTATTATCATATCTCAGCTTCCTGTGATCTGATAACATTCAGGATTATATAGCAAAAAGGAACCAGTTTCATGTCACAGAAGCATGTCAGAATTATTCCTTGAATACAACCTGAGTGATTTTGTTCTGTGTATACAAAAATATATGCCTGAATAGTGCAATAGCTGCTTTGATGAATAGTAGCTGTTTAGATGACCTTTTAATTAGTTACTTTGTTGGTGATTTTTAAAATAGTGTGCAAAATAAAATGGCAGACATCACGGGGGTGTGCTGGTGAGAGGTTAGGAATATTTTGGCTTAGCAATGCAATGCTGCAAATTCTTCACTGTTTTAAATGTTGCATTCCAGTGCATTCTTCCAGAATGTCTTTTCTGAGACAAGTGAAGAGACTGCAAGGAGAAATACTGACAGCTTTAAAATATTACCCCTACATCTTTTTTCCTTTTTCCTTTTATCAAAGTTTTAATGTTTTCTGAATTCATAGGAGTTATATTGATGTTCCCATAAAAGCAAAAGTTCTTGACAGCAGGTTGAAAACGTTCATCATGGTAAATTACTGCACATACGTATACAGGTCTGAAAATCAATGTTTAGTAATTTCTTTAGCTGCATTTTTAAACACACCTTTTAATCCTCGAGTATCTTATGGATATCTAATGAGCTGTTTCCCCTTAGCTGGACTGAACCCGAACATGAATGTAAATAACATGGACATTACTGGTGGTTTGTCAGTGAAGGACACTTCTCAGTCCCAGTCTCGCCTTCCTCAGTGGACACACCCCAACTCAATGGATAATCTGTCTAGTGCTGCTTCTTCGCTTGACCAGAACTCCAGCAAGCACGGTACGTTCTTTGTGTCAGCCTGGCTTTTTGAGACACGAGTCGTATTGCAGTTGTGTTGGGGTTTTTTTTTCTTGCATTACTGTTTTTGGTAAGTGCTTATAAATGGTTGGTACAGAGCACCCCTTGAGACTGCAATATTTTAAAATTATTTCTTCAGTCACATTCAACAATGCGTTGAAGTTCTTGCAGCTATCACTTCATACATGCAGTGTAGGAATGGGTTTTTTCATTTGCGGAATTTTGTCGCTCAGAACATGGGAGTTCAAGTAAAACAAGCCATTGGTGTTGGCAAAACAAGTCCCACAAGCTTCCCCTTACTCCAGGTCTGCATACCTTCAATCCAAAAAAACTTTACATTGGCTTTTTCCCACAGTTCTTCCAGTATCCTCAGCCTTTCACAGCCAGTCCTGTACAAAGGCACGGTGGATTACATCATTACCCACCCACCCTGGGAGCTAGGAGCACAAACTCCATATTTTTCCAGAAGTGATTGCTAATCTGTTTGAACACCTTTATCCCTAACACCCCCAATATCCTGAGTCGTTTATTCCTTTATTTCCTGTACCAAGTTTATTCTTTTAGGACATGGTGCTCTGTTAACTTCATTGTATCCTGGATTTTATTATGAGCAGCATGGATCATTTCTTTTATGATAGTTTTTTATTCTGCAAGTAGCTGTGCTGCTTGTGCCAAATTGGTGTTTGATAGTTTGTAGGAACATGAGAATGGCCATTTCAAATCATCCATCCCATTGGCAGTGAATACCTAGAGAAGGATGAGAAGAGGGCTTGCCTGCAGTGATACTCCTTAGTATCCTGTCTCAGGAAATTCCTGTTTAACATCAGTGTAATGATTTGAATTGCTTAGTCTCTTTTTGGCAGTCATGTAATGTGAATTTCTTTAACTTGAGTGTCTAGATTGTACCAGTGATGTGTCTCACAACTGTAATTCCTAGCAAGGCTTCAGAGGCTATTAAGCCTTGCTTACTGTGTTTGCATTTTAATTTTCTTGTTATCTTTGTAATACAGAAAGAAAAAAAATTAAAAAATAGAGGGACTGATGAAATTCCATACCCAAAATTAGTCCCACTCCTAAACAAAGCCTTTCCATTTCATTCATTACAGGTGCTATACCTGGAGGTTTAAGTATTGGTCCTCCAGGAAAGTCCTCCATTGATGACTCTTATGGCCGCTATGATCTGATTCAAAACAGTGAATCGCCTGCCAGCCCACCCTTAGCTGTTCCTCACAGCTGGTCACGTGCCAAAACCGATAGTGATAAACTTTCCAATGGCTCCAGCATAAACTGGCCACCAGGTAACAAAGTACAAAGCATTCGTGTTAAACTGATGTCCTTAAAACCTATTGTTGGTTTTATTTATTGAATCTTCATGCCTTCTGATACACAGGAACTTTGGAGAGTTAGGACTTTATATAATCTTGTTTTTATTGTATTTGAAACAGAGTTTCATCCAGGAGTGCCATGGAAAGGACTGCAAAATATTGATCCTGAAAATGACCCTGATGTTACTCCTGGAAGTGTTCCAACTGGGCCTACCATAAACACCACAATCCAGGATGTTAATCGCTATCTTCTCAAGAGCGGAGGTAAACATACAAATTACTTTCACATCTCTGTGTATTTTCTTTTTCTTTCCCAAAAAGTTGACTTCATATATTATGGATGTAGTATATTTTCGCATGTAATTCTAATCTAATAATGCTTCTGCTCTGAACTTCCACTGAAAATCCAGAAAATACATATGGGACTAAAGTTTCTGTTTTTCCATGGGAATGTAAATATTTTTATATTGGAAAAGGCTGTGAAAAGCAATATAAACTTCTGTGGTCACTGGAAGGATTTGTGACCTGTAACACTTTTGTTTTGAACAAGATTTTGCTCTCCATACTGACCAACCTCTTACATACACTTTGTATGTATACTCAGAAGACAATACATAAGTTCCACAGTTGTTGCTGAGACAGCAGGCTTCTGTCACACTAATTAATTGTAGCTTTGTTGGAAGATGAGTCAGCAAAATAAATTAGAGCTGTTTTATCCCCAAAACCATCAAAGAAAAGACAAAATAGGGAATTGACTAGTAAACTCCTATTTCCCGGTGCTGTTTCCATTCCTTTTGTCTTGGCAGTGCTTACTCCAGAATTAAAAGGGTGTATTCTCCAAAACAATAAACTGTTGGGACTGTGCTTCTTGTTAACTAGATTTACTGAAAATGGATCAAGGATCAATGGAAAGGTGCCTTGGTTTAATTGTGATCAGCATGCTGAAACAGGCCAGTTATCTGCACTCTCTTAGAGCACACTGTTGTGCACAGGAGTGGTATAATCAGGTTGTCAGGAAGAACCTGTCAGGATTAAAAATGTGGATTTTGTTCCAGTAGTTAGATCTGTGATATCTGCGTAGATTGTAAATCAGAACTATCCTTTAAATGAGTTTCCAGCTCTGAACTTGTAGGGATGTGAAATGTGAGGGAAAGAAGACAGGGATTTTCACTGTCTTGAATGGTTTTAGTTGTCTCTTACCAGAACGCAATCTTTATTTAAACTGAAACATAAAGTATTTGTGTGCATTAGTAATGCTGAATTATCTTGTAATGACCCAAATGTACTTCAAGGGGCAGGCAGCCTGGATGGTTTGAAGTTACAAACAGAAAAGTATAAAGACATAATTTGGTCACAGTTCAGGTACGGTGCCCTCAAGAAAGACTCCCTTTAGGTCAAAAGCCTGACCCTACAGATCTGTACCTGTAAGTTAGAAGATACCTACTATAGGTCTTCCTTCTTTATAGAAGGGAAGTATACATTAGCTCTGCTGGTGTATAATCTGTCTGTGGAATGAAGAAATAATTACTCTAGTTAGAGAGGGTCGGGATAGATGATCTTTGCAGAAGTAAACAGGCCCTTGAGAGTCAAAACCTTCTGAAAAGCAGTGACTGTTGGGGTCCATGTATGCTTTCTTTCCTCATTAGCTTTTTAGCTTGTTAACTATGATTTTAATATAGTTTTTTAGCTTGTTAAATATAATTTTAATAAAAACTGCAGTTGCTGAATTTGTTTCTTTATGCTCATATAACCTAGGTGTTTGCTTCCAGGTCAAATTATCTGTTATTGTCAGTAGCCCTCCATGTGAGATTAGGGCTTTCATGACACGCTGCCAAGAGGAGTCTGTGCTTGAATATTGCAGCTGGAAGTGTACGGGTTGTATTAAAGAAGCTGATCTCCATTTAGAGGACCAGGCTGCAGTGTACACTGTCCTTGCCCTGTGTGCTTAGAAACAGACCAAACCTGAGCTTTGGGGTTAAAGCTTTTTGAAGCTTTTGGGTTAAAGAGGGGAGGTTTAGATTAAATATTAGGAAGAAGTTCTTCACTGTGAGGGTGGTGAGACACTGGAACAGGTTGCCCAAGGAAGTTGTGGATGCCCCCTCCCTGGAAGTGTTCCAGGCCAGGTTGGATGAGGCTTTGAGCAACCTGGTCTAGTGGAAGGTGTCCCTGCTGATGGCAGGGGGGTTGGAACTAGATGATATTTAAGGTCCCTACCAACCCAAACCATTCTATGATTCTATGATTGTTGCTTTACCCTGTTTGCTAATGAAGCTTTGCAGGGTCAGCTACGATGAGCTGAAAGTCTCAGCCTGTGGAATCAGGAACAGTTTCAGCTCTTATGGGCACATGGGCCTTTGAATCTGATATAATTCCCTCACTCCTTCCTGCCTGGGGAATAGATAATTTCCAGAGAAGGCCTCGATACAGAGTTCTTTGCTTGAGACTGATGTCTGTATTGGTGTCCTTTGGAGCACAGTGAGGCTGGATAAGGTAAAGTTTGGTTGGTTTCTGTTCAGGTTGAAAATATAGCTGGTGTTTTTTATTCAGCTGTGAGGGATGAGATTATCCTTTTACTTTCTCCCTTCTACCTCAGTACAGCGCTCTTCTCCAAAGAACTCACCTGTTTTTATGAGTCAGTTAAAGATGTTTCAGTATCACAGTCCATCTGTCTGTGTCAGGAATGATAAGTCACCTAAGATACACGCTTAATTTTGGTGGTGGCTAGAGAGAATACTTCCAACTCTTCTGGTCTTTATGATGAAGATATTTTACTTTCTGTTCAGTTTCTTTCATTTGCTGCCAGTAAGGAAATTGTATGTATGCTTAGATAGCTCCTCAGATTGTAAATGATTTACCCAGATGGTTTCAGGCTATTTCATTTAACTTTATCAGTTTGAGAAGAGATTGCTAAAGTATATCCTTGCTTTACTGGAAGTCTGCAAAAATCTAAAGAAGTTTGTGGGTATTGGGATGTAAGAGAAGTGCTTAGGTCGAGTAATTTAGGACAAATCACCCATGGTAAGAGGTTAGTTTGTCATATACATCTCTGCTCATCTACAATTGCCATTGCTTAAGTTAGCTGGCAGAGCACCTTTATAAATGAAGCCTGTTTCTTCAGACTAAACAGTTTAACACTGATTTTTTTTGCGAGTCACGTATCTTAAAGGAAAAGCAGAATTTATCTTCTGCACAGGTGCTAGTACATTTGCTGCTATGCCAGCTTTCCTTTATTTTCTACTAAAGACTTCTGCTTCACTTTATCATGCTTTCTATAACATTTCATTCCTAGACTTCAGAGACCAAGCTGATTAAGGAAAATGCCTTGCATGGTTTGTATTTGCACTTAACAGATTTGCTTATGTCACACCAAACATCATTATGCCCATCTTTCTTAGCTGCTTCTCTGCTGGTTCTGCAGGGTCATCCCCAACATCATCTCAGAATGCCACGCTGCCTTCATCGAGTGCCTGGCCGCTTAGTGCCTCCGGCTACAGTAGCTCTTTCAGCAGCATTGCATCCGCACCTAGCATTGCAGGTACGAAAAATGGCCTTTCTACCTTTGCATCCTTCTGCATTCTGAGAAAAGGCCCTAGAAAGTGTTTTCCCAGTTATTACAGTAGTGCTACTATAGACAGAAGCACATTTTTAGTGCTGTGCCAGGTAGATATCTCTCCTGGCAGCTCTTCAGTGGTGAGTGTTGGATGGCATGCCTGGAATTGTGCTAAGGAAAAATGTATTTATTCCACTTGGTGCCACGTGCTGTCGCTCCATATTGGCATCAAGATCTCGTAATGATTATTTCCATTCAGACTCTGAGGAATATTGTGTAGGACCTCAGTAGAAACACCCCTATTAGGCCCTTCCAGTAAGAGCCAATACAAAATTTTTGTTAATAAACTCACTGTTAAAAGTGAACCATCTTCAGCACAGGAGAAAGTTTAGGAGTACCTCAGGGAGGTGCTCTGCATGGCTCTGGAGCAGTTGGGTTTGGGGCTCTTTAATGTCTTTTAATAGTCAAGCCAAAGCCTGATGCTCCCCTATATGGCTGAGCTTGTAGATGGCCTAAATAATTACCCCATTCTTTTTAATGAGCTATAAATTCTGGAGCATCTCTCTCTGCGAATCATGGAAACTTTGATTGCTAACTGGCTCCCTAAATATCCGATTTGTCTTGTTATAAAAATGCATTCAGGCTGTTGTATGGATTGTATTGGCATTTTCATTTCTAATCAATGAAAACCTTACACTTCTTTGAATAAAGGAAGGTGCAACCTCCAGGTCATACTGCAGAGTGCAAAACAAAAAGGGTTTGCTTGAAGTGTTTTACTCTAGTGAAAGGAAAAGAAAGGAGTGGCTTGCTTTTCTTTTATCTGCCATGCATTTGTGCTTTATGTGCTTTTTTTATTTGTTTGGGGGTTTGGTTTTTTTTGCAGTGTCATTTAACTTTTGTGTTAACCCCATGAGAAGTAGTGACATAGCAAGATCTAACCTATGGTGAAGTGCGTGTATTGTGCCACATCACAGGCTGAGCTGCTCCAAGTTCCAAAACTCAGACTTTCTCCCTTTCCTCCCACCATTTTACCCTTGTTAATGTCTTCAGCATCACTGTCACGTTATTTTTGTTGCTGCAGTTTGCAAGAAGATGGGAGAGTGGTTGCCCTTTCACTCTGAATTGTTACGATTCAGTATAAAGTCATTGAGTTAAATGATAAATAGAGGCAATGTGGGGAGTGTGTGTGTTTATAACTGAGGCTGTGATTTGGTGACTGGTACATTTGGCTTTAGGACTGATAAAAAAACCTCAATGGTTGCGTGATGCAAAGAATGGTTCAATATTAGCTTAATCTGCCAGTTCAGATCTGATTTAAAAAAAAAAACAACTCACAAGACTTTTGCATCTTGGACTTTGTCAGACCAAGTATTTTCTTACTGTCTGCAATCAACATCAAAGCATTAAGGCAGCGTAATCACCATATCACTTGCTCTGGCAGAAGATGTGGTGATGTGACCATTTCAGTTCATTCCACTCAAACATGTGCTGCTGATGTTAGTAACGGTGGGACTGTGCTAGGACAAGAAGACTGATGTCTCAACATATGATGGTACAAGGGAGAAAGTCAGGGATGTGTAAGTCTAAAAGTGAATAAAGGGGTTTGTTTTGGTATCTGTAATTTGAATCAATTTCATCTGCCGCTCTGACTCCTGAACTGTATTCGTTATTCTTGGGTTTTGTATTATTTTATAAAACTCTGATTTGGCAGGAACAGTAGTAAGTTTAAAAATTGATTTGGGAAATAACAAACTGAACAATAAAAAGTTGCAGAGTGACAGGTTGTGATATGGTCTAATCTTCTGTAGACTTAATTTCTCTCAAAGACACATGGAAAAAAGAGTATCTGTTACTTTTAATATTCAGAAATACAGTTTTTGTCTTTGAACTTGGGAGTTTTAATAATATATCAGAAGAACATGTGGATATACTGCTTACTTTATAATAGAATGAGTTACGTAAGAAAAAGTGGTTAAGTTCTATTAAACCTTTGAGAGAGAAGACAATCTTGAAGTGTTTCATTATAATTTTGATGAAATTAGATTTCAAATACTTAAGCCTATTTTCTGGTCTTTTTTTCATGTATCTTCTTTTATGAGAAAGTGAAATAGTAGGAGATTTTTAGAAAGGGAAGTGTACATGTAGCAGGTTTTGGGAGATTCATTAAACTCAAAATTATTTGAAAATGTCAATACTAGTGTAAGTAGGTTCAAAGGATACAGGATTTCTATCACTGAATGATACAGAATACTATTCTTTTCTCTCCTGAAAAGTTGGAAGAATGCAGTCCATGCAGCAGCTTGATGATTACCCATCCTACTTGGTTTAACAGTTGTTGCTAACTAAAAATATACAAATGTGGGGTTTTTTTCTCTTGCAGGTAAATTGTCAGACATCAAGTCTACGTGGTCCTCTGGCCCCATCTCTCACACACAAGCCTCTCTATCCCATGAACTATGGAAGGTACCCAGAAACACTACTGCTCCTACGAGACCACCTCCAGGCTTAACAAACACCAAGCCATCATCGACGTGGGGTGCCAGTCCCCTGGGCTGGACCAGCTCTTACTCCTCCGGTACTTCTGTGTTTTATAACACCACAGTGCCTTCTTTTTATAATTGTTTGCTTTTATTCTGTGTTACAATAGTGAGGCACCCCATAGCTCTGCGTCAGGCTCCAGAAACTCGAGGTTTAATACAAGTAGTGTGTGTCTGCTTTGGGGATGAAGCTCGTGTCTGTTTATTTTAGTTAGGATAAGTTCTAAAAATGAAACTGTCTTCTTTCAGATGGTCATATAAGTAATTTTATGTAGGAATTGCCAAATAATTTTACTCCAACTAGGATATTTTTCCATTTCCTTAATTTCTAAAAATGTCTTCTAAACATGTTTCTTGTTTTGTGGTATGATCTACGACTGCCTGTGAGGCTTCAAGATGAGTGAATCAGCCCATGGAATTTAATATGGAGCACATTTTTGGAGCATGGATGTGAAGCATTTAGAACCTGATGGCATTGCAGGGCCCTCAGAGAATGGCTTAATTTTTTCATGCAGGCTCTTTTTTTAGATGTCATTGTTTTTTTAAATACAAAGATGAGAAACCATGGATCTGGATGTATATATATATATATATATATATATGATGTTTATTTGTGAAGTATTGTCAGCTTCAAAAGTATCGCACCTATTTTATAAAGCTGACTCTTTTATTCATCTGCTTTGACTGAGTTAGGAGTTACATGTTCCTCCTTCTTCTTGCCCTTTGTTTTGTATCTGTTTTCTTCACTGAAACCCCACCTGGTGGGCAGATATTGCTGGTGCCAGGGTTCTCTCTGGATCTGAGTGTGCTCACACATGTGACTACAGAAGTACTGTGGTTTCTTAAATGCCCCTCATCAATATCAAGCTTGTACAGTTTCTCATTGTAGGACACTAGGCTGGAGTTGGAAAAGCAGGTTTTGTTGGTTAAGTCCTTGTATCTTTAATCAGAACATTGTCAGTGCAGAAATATCTGTTTTGAATAAGTCATATACATTGATTTGGGACTGGCAAGATAGCAGAACGCTACAGCGTTATAAAAATCTTTAATAGCAAGCAGCAAGCTGAGCTTGGACATCTGAATTGCTTTTAAAATGTGTCTTCCAGATTAATTCTAATGTAAGGTGAAGATACACTTTGTTGCAGTGTCACACCTGCTAGTTTTCTAATAGTTATTGTGGGAATGTGAAAAATGCCACAGATCTTTTAAATGTAACAAAAGCAGGTTTTCATTCTGCAACTCTTCATTCTAAGGAGACAATAAATCAAGACATGAGGGAGCTGCTGTAGGGTTTGTTTTCAGTAGCAGTTACACTTTCCAGTGTGCTGTGATTCCAGATGAGTTTTCTTCTTACAATACCCTCCCCACACCATGATAAAATGTTTTGTTGTGGTGTTTGCATTGTAGGTTCTGCGTGGAGTACTGACAGCTCAGGGAGAACAAGCAGCTGGCTGGTTCTTCGAAACCTCACACCCCAGGTAAATGAAATTGTACATAATTAGTTATCAACAAAGACTCATCACTTTTAAGAGATGATAAGATGAGCATTTATCAACCTCTGTCATTTGGTTCATTTGAAGGGAAAATAATTCTGCATTTATTACAAGCATCTGTTTTCTACAGGGAATTTGTAAGTTTTCAAAGAGCTGTCCAATCAAGTATGAACTTTTAAGACTGTAATTAGTCATTCATTGTGCACCATTTATGTATGTGTAAGTGCAAATGACATTTTAAAGCAGATACAGAGATGTAAAATCTGCTTTTCCTATCTTTTGGGGTTTTTTTTTTATTTGTTTTCTCCTAAGTCTGTCAAATCCTCTCATACTCCACGTAATGTCATTCACAAGGAAGAACACAAGCCACAAAACTTTGAATGTCGACATGCAAATTAACCTTGGGGAAAACTTAGTAGTATTTATGAACAATATATTTTTCCTTTGACTTATTCCTGGGCTTCTGTGGACTTCTAATGATAAACATAATTTGTACCACATAAATTGGGAAATCTTGTGCACTGGACTGTGAAGAACTCTTAAAAAGAGAGGATGTCCCACTCAATGAAGACAGTCTTAATTCTATAATTGAATTCTTCTTATGGAAGAAAACCTTTTTTTTTTTTCCTTTCACTTGTACATATTTTTTAGCTTTTAAAATTTGTTTCATTAACGAGCATTTAAAGTAAAATAAAAAAAAATACAGATAACCTTTCCTTCTCTTCCCTGTTACCAGATTGATGGTTCCACACTGCGGACACTGTGTTTGCAACATGGCCCTCTAATAACATTCCACTTGAACCTGACACAAGGGAATGCTGTGGTCCGATACAGTTCCAAGGAAGAAGCAGCCAAGGCCCAAAAGTCTCTGCATATGTATGTTTCTGTTCTCTTTTTCCTGTGTTACTAAGCCAGTTTTGTCTCAGAAACTATTTTCTTAGGCGTTTATTTGTTAGGACTCAGAACTGATCACTAGTTAGTTTAATCTGATTTTGGAAATTACCTAATGAGAGAGAGAAAAAATAATTGGAGGCTTGATACTCATAGACTACTAAACAAGAGGTCATGTGAGGTTGTGAAAGAAATTGAAAGAAATGTATGGCAACAAACTGTGCTTTTTAGGAGTTTTAAAGTCCTTTTTAGGTGTTTTAAAGATTAATTGGCATGCTGTGCAAGAGCTGGAGAATTTGAGTGATAGAATCAGTGACGTTGGGGTGGATTGAGAATGTAGAGAGTGATGTTTCTAAAGAATACTTAGATGCTTAGAGTTGGAAAGCAATTTCCTTTATCAACAAATTACAGCACAAGTATAATGAAGAATACTGGTCACAGCAGAAACATGGTTTGGAGCTAGCTGTACTGGTCTAATCACCTTCCCCATGTGTAGAGATTTAGGAGCAATGGTTACTCCACATGTAAAGTTGCAACTACTTTCCCAATATGAACTTGATTAACAGAAATTGTTGTAATAATAATTATATTAATGACTTTTTAAACTGTTGACCATTCCTTAATTAAATATTACAAAGCAACATTTGGAACAACAGAAGATGAAAACTTGTCGACCCATCTTAATTACATCAGTTTAGGTGTGGGCATCAGGTAAAAGAAATAATGCCAAAGGCAAAATTAATATGTGAGTTTAAGGATAAGTGCTGCTTTTAAATACATATGTGACAATGTCCTCACATTATCAGTGATCTAGAAGGCCTCTGTTTAAATTGGTTTTTTAATAAGTTGGGGCACAACTGTAGTTATGCTGCTGCAAGGACAGGACAGACCTTTCTGAATGAAAAGGGTCGAGCTATATATGTGTTGGTTTGCTGGCAGGGTGACAACAGTAAAAATACAATGGGATTTGTGGAAGCCAACAGGACAGTGTGAGAGTTCCCAGAGGTATCAGGCCCCGCCTGTGTCGCAGATAAATGTTTAAGTGGAGTTGATCACTGGAAAATACATTGTAGAGCCAACAGTCTCAGATGCCATCTGATCTGACATGAGAACAGCTTGCTCACACTCTCCATCTCTGGTTGTAGGGGGTGTGGTTTTTTCCTATGTAAATTAGGAGCAACAGTGATTAAATACTTTTTGAAAATTAATTTAAAATTTTATGAAGAACGTGTAGTTTTCGAAGGCTATGTTTGAATCTCTTCACTTACATGTTTAGGACAGGTAGAAATTCTGAAGAGGTGATTTTCAGCAAGGAGCATTTGCACAAACCCAGCTGGTTGATGGCTCCAACCCAGAGGCTGGGGTCAGGCAGTGCAGGAGAACAACCGGTACAAACGCGTTTGCATCCCAACAAGAGTGTGGTTGTTAGTGTCCGTGTTCAGAGTCACACACCCTGCAGTGGGGAGACTGAACTCATACAGAAAACCTGGAGGTTTAGGCAGACAGTACCAGGTAGATTTACCTTTCGTTCTCTTTTAAACAATCTTAGGTTGCAAAATAAATTCTAGAAGAAAATAAAAGCTAGGTTCTTGGAAGAATTATGCATCCATTGCACTAGTCACGCAGTTATTCTTGTCAAACATAAAGGAAATTAATTTTAAACATACTGCTAAAGAAAAGTGAGGTTTCAGGAAACAGGGTTGGGGGGAAAGAGAAATCCTTTAACTTTGCAGGATGAATGGTGAGTTGTGTTGAAGTACAAATCAATTTTCAGAGTACACATGTTGGAAATGTGTTCCCAACACAGCCAGTTGGTTTCAAGTATATTTTTAAATAAAAGCAGGGAATAAGCATTAGACGCAGGGGAGTTGAACTTTACATTGAGGAGTTAATGTTAAACATCATGACGGTATAAGACCTTTAAAGTTATGAGAGCATGCTTGCTTGTTACACGTGAAAAAGGAGGATTCTCTAATCTTTCTGAGTTTCTAGGTCTTCTGAGATTATTTAAAATGGGAGGAGGGATTATGCACCTCGTGGCCTGGAGCTTGCTTTTTCTACGTTATATGATGCATCGTTGGATCTATATTTTGTATTTTCTCTTCTTAGTAAAGCAAAGCATCATCATTACTACAGGTCCCACTGCCCAGTGCTCAGAAATAATAAAAGCTACAACAGTTCTGCAAAATTAAAAGCAGGGACAGGAGGCAGTGTTATCAGGTGCTCGAGCACAGACTTAGAAACAGCATTTCAGCCTTTGCTGTAACTAAAAAGTTACCATGGAGTGTGGTGGCTCTAGGCATCCTGAGGTGCAAGGTGTCTGAATTTTATTCTGCTGATATATTTGGGAGATTTAAAAAAAAAAAAAGACTTATTTTCCTTGTTGATTGATTTTTAAAATACACAGCAAATGATTGAATCTGTTGCAGAATTTAAATACTAGAATATAATGTAGGATGACACATTATCATAGAATCATCATAGAATCATAGAATGGTTTGGGTTGGAAGGGACCTTAAAGATCATCCAGTTCCAACCCCCCTGCCATCAGCAGGGACACCTTCCACTAGACCAGGTTGCTCAAAGCCTCATCCAGCCTGGAATTAATGTGAAGGGAGTAGTTTTTTAAAATGTGTTATAATAAATATGTCGTTATTGGTGTCATTTGTTCCTGGTAATGCTGGTGCGATTGTAGCTTTATGCCTAACTAGAGTACAGCCCCCTGTGATGCACGTTAGTTAAACAAGGTGGTCCCCACACACACATGGCTTTGTGTGTTTGCCAGTGGATGTGGAAAGGTAAATAGAAAATAGGACAGAGAAGTCTTTGTTCGAGAGACTGGGATTGCTAAAAGTGAGCAGATGTGGCATAGATCTTCATTCAGAATCAGCTTGGGGGAGATGGATTTACAGCCATCTCCTCACATCCATTTCCGAAATGCCCTTTACGCCCCTTGTTACATGTCACCACATCTTTTGTTTTTGTCCCCAGGTGTGTCCTGGGAAACACTACCATCCTGGCCGAGTTTGCTGGAGAAGAAGAAGTCAATCGCTTCTTAGCACAAGGCCAGCCACTGCCGCCCACCTCCAGCTGGCAGTCCAACACTGGAACCAACCAGACGCGCCTGGGCTCCTCCAGCAGCTCCCACGGCTTGGTGCGCAGCGACGCCGGCCACTGGAACACTCCCTGCCTGGGGGGCAAGGGGAGCAGCGACCTGCTGTGGGGTGGGGTGCCTCAGTACTCCAGCAGCCTTTGGGGACCCCCCAGCACCGACGACGGCAGAGTTATTGGAAGCCCGACACCTTTGAATACTCTTCTTCCAGGTGATCTTCTCAGCGGGGAGTCCATCTAGGAAACAAGAGAAACAAAATGGAAATAACAATCATCAGCACTAAAGGAAAAATAAAAAATAATGGTAACCCTTTCCAGTCCTGGGCTTGATGAAGAATCCAGCTTTAACCGATCAGACTGGCAGCCCTTTTTAGTACCTCTGTCCAATATCGAATATGAAACTGCAGAAGTCCTTGTGAACTGTTCAGGAAACAGTATGGGCTATTTTTGGTCAGTGTCACATGCTAATGACAGGTTTTATTTTTTTTTTTCATGGCTTTTTGTTTTATGTTGTCTTTTTATGTTTGTATGGTGATTTTTCAAAACAAAGTATAAAAGCTGCTTAGAATAGGTCTATCATGAAGGGCACTTTTCAGATTTTTGGGCTGGAAAGGGTTATTTTATCAACTGGGGGGGGTAGGGAGGGGAAAGGGGGAAATGAAAGCCTATTTAAAATGAGCCTGTGACTATTATGCACATTACCAGAGGCGGACCCAATAATCAGAAAGGGTGAAGTGTGATATTTACCATTGGTACAGAAAAGTAATGAATCGGAACGGTAACTATCAACTGTACAGGTTGAGCTGGGGGAAGGGAAGGCAGGGCTGGGGTGTCTCTGTGTCCACTACTCCCATGGATCTGCCTATGCACATTACCCTTGTTTCATTACTTTTTCATGTCATTTTTTTTTAAATCCCAAAAGTAGAAAAAGTTTAAAAAAAAAAAAAAAGACAAAAAAAAAAACCCCCAAACAAAAAACCCCCACAAAACAGAAAAACATATCAACATGCAAATACTTGAATCCAACAGGCCAATAACAAAATGTGAACACTTTCTGAGTCTAATTATTACACTTCCAGGTCAGCATCAGTACACAAAAAAACAGGCTCGAAGAATTTTTTTTTTAAAGTTCAGACTATATGTTTTTCTTGGAACAGATGTGTGTATGTGAGTGCGTGTGTGTGTGCGTGTATGTGTGTGCCCACGTGTGGTTTAACTAAAAGTGTGAATTTTTTTTTCCTTTTATTCAGTATATGCTTTTTATTTGCTCATTGGTCAAATGTTTAATTGTTATTAGCTTCTAACTTTGCACTGAGTGTCCGCAGCCCTTCTTGTAGCTAATCCTATAACGTTAAAAAGGAGAAAAAAAAAAAAGAAAAAAAAAAGGAAAAAAAAAAAAAAAAAAAGAAAGAAACTGATAGAAGGGGCTGGCGACAATTCACGTGTAAATGTTTACTCAAGGACTCTTACTGCATTTTAAAAATTACAGTGTGTATCTCTGGAGAATAATATGTATATCTACCTTTAGCGGCTTTTTATTGTGGACTAATGCAAGAAAATTACTACCGGAGTATTGCACCATTTTTCCATTAGGAATATAAAGTTTAAAAAAAAAAAAAAATACTCTTGTTGAACTGTGGCCATAGATAATTGTAAAGAGTGGATGGTTCCCTTGCAAGCAGGAACAGAAACAAGCACTTGGACATAGGTTTTGACTGCTTTTGGAGGAGCCAGGAGTTTTGGCTCCCACCTGTTTACAGACCTTTTTTTTCTCCTTCAAACTTTAAAATAAAAAAGGAATTTAAAAAAAAAAAAAGAAAAAAAAAAGAGAAAAAAAAAAAAGACTTCCATCGTAAAGAAAACTTATTTTCAGAATGAAGATATGCTACTTCAGAGCTCTGGGATTGAACAGTGTTGTATTATTCTTTTCTTTGGCCATTGCTGTGTACTATTTTTGTTGTTGTTTTCCTCCTCTTCGTCAAAGTGGCGAAAACTTTGTGATCACTATCTTGCACATGGTGGAAGATGTCTCAGGAAAGCCGGGTTTCCCGAGGAGCAACTCCACACCATTTCATGTATTTTTAAAACCCAACTCCTAGCACTGAAGATATTATTAAAAAACAAAATAAAATAAAAAAAGACAGTAAGAAAGAAGAAAATACCTAATCTAATGTGTAGCAGTTACATATTTACCAAATAATGGACTCAAAAGAAATAGATGTTTGAAGAGTGCTTTATATATTAAAAAAAAAAATCGCTTTATGTTTAAAAAAAGATCAATGTTTTTGATTGTTTTGAAAGGAAGAAAGACAATGGAATAACATACACTTCAAGTATGTTTTAAAAATTATATGAACATTGCGCTCCCTGCCTGCTTGGATCAGGAAACTTGTGCATTACTTTTTTTCTTTTTTTTTTTTTTCTTTTTCTTTTCTTTTTTTTTTTTTTTTGGAAGATTAGCTTTTTAATGGTTTTATCAGATTTAAAGGGTCCCGCAAGATTGCAAATTAACAAAAGCTGGTTTTATAGAGGATCATGAACTATGCACAAACTGGGTTCAAGACTTGTTTTTTTTTTCTCAAGTTTTAGTAGTGTATTTAGCTGAATAACCTTTCCTCAGAGTAATTGCATCTCATTGCCATTACACGCCTCCTACATATATATTTTATATATATATATACACACACACACTTATATAAAATATGTATGTGTGTATGTGCGTGTTTACATACAATTTTCCATGCTGAAGTTTAGCATCGAGTTGTAGAAAAACTCTTGATATTTTAAAATTGGGAATGATAAGGGGTTGGGGTTGGGGTGG
>NW_010328617.1:0-1942 GCF_000700745.2 Antrostomus carolinensis
AGGGGAATCTCTGCTCTGGTGCCTAGAGCACTTCCTGCCCCTCATTCTTCACTGACCTTGATGTCTGTAAGGGTTGTTTCTCTCATGTCTTCCTACCCCTCTCTCTCAAGCTGCAAAATGTGACACTTTTTTTTTCTCTTTCCCCCCCCCCCCCACTTCTTTTTTTTTTTTATTCTGGAGGCGCTGCCACCATTGCTGATGGTCTTGGCCTTGGCCAGTGGCAGGTCCATTTTGGAGCTGGCTGGCATTGGCTGTGTCAGACACGGGGGAAGCTTCTGGCAGCTTCTCACAGAAGCCTCCCGTAAGCCCCCCTTGCCTCTGCTAAACCCAATACATGCTACTTTTTGATATTATATATATTATAGATATTTGGTATCTTTTATGATATTTTTTTTCCCCTTAGGAATCTTGTATTGCCTGGGAGTTTTTATTTGTATTTCCTCCTGTTGTGATTTGATGTTAACCATTTCCTGGAAGGTTTTGAGAATCTTGAAGTGTTCTGGATGCAGAAAAGCTATGGAGACTTTTATGTCATGGAACTTCAAATCAAACTAGTCATTATTTGTGTGGTGAACCCCTGCAGGGTTAAAATTCAATATACTATGTAAACAATGAAAGGGACACAAAACTATTTTCTTAATTTTATAAATAAGTAGCTGCGTATCTAACTCTAGATCTAGTACAGTAAACGAACAATATCAAATCAATATGATTGATGTTACCTTGAATTTGTCTAAAAACATTTTGATAGTACTGGAATTGCTCAGTTTTATTGGTTAAATAACTAAGGTTTGTTTATTAAAATATAAAAAACTGTAATTCTATGGAAAACAAACCATCTGAACTTACCCAATTCACCTGGCATATATTCCTTGATCCATATCTATATTATAAAAACATTATTACATTCAACTCAACAGTTATTCCATGATTGAGAGCTTTTTCTTATTCCTTATATGCAACAGAATGTTATGACCTTTTCTGCAGATTTTTTTTCTAGGTATTGAGGCTCCTGCAAACATTGAAAACTAGTACATGAAAGGTTATCCAGTTCAAGAAGAGAAACACATCTTAAAATGCAGAAAACATACGACAGTGAATAAAGAATGGACACAAAGATATGTGTGAGAAAGAGAGGAGTCCAGAGTTAGAAGGTATTGTAAAAGTAGGTTTAGTGGCCTTGAAGAGAAACCTAGAAGACACCAAAGGACATGAGACATACACAAGGTATGTGTTTCTTTGCCCATATTTTGTCTTTCTGGAATTGCCTTAATCATACAATAATAGAATGGCTAGGGTTGGAAGGGACCTTAAAGATCATCTAGTTCCAACCCCCCTGCCATAACAAGGGCCCCCCCCACTAGATTAGTTTATTCAAACCCTCATCCAGCCTGTCCTTAAACACTTCCAGGGAGGGGGCATCCACAACTTCCTTGGGCAACCTCTTCCAGTGTCTGACCACCCTCACAGTCAAGAATTTCTTCCTAATATCTAATCTAAACCTATCCTCTTTCAGCTTAAAGCCATTTCTCCTTGTTCTACCATTAACTGACCTTATGAAAAGTCCCTCCCCAGCTTCCTTGTAGGCCCCCTTCAGGTACTGGAAGACCACTATGAGATCTGCCCTAAGCCTTCTCTTTTCCAGGCTGAACAGCCCCAACTCTCACAGCCTGTCTTCATAGGAGAAGTGCTCCAGCCCTTGGATCATCCTCGTGGCCTTCTTCTGGACTCGTTCTAACTGGTCCATGTCTTTCTTGTGTTGGGGGCTCCAGAACTGGACGCAGTAGTCCAGGTGGGGCATTACAAGAGCAGAGTAGAGGGGGAGAATCACCTCTCTTGACCTGCTGGCCATGCTTCTCTTGATGCAGTCCAGGATAGTGTTGGCCTTCTGGGCTACAAGCACACATTGGTACATTGCTGGCTCATGTTGAGCTTCTCACTC
>NW_010328618.1:0-942 GCF_000700745.2 Antrostomus carolinensis
TGGGGACATCACATGGGTGTGGGGACACTGAATGGGCATGGGGACATGGCGTGGGTGTGGGGACACCGTGTGGGGACGTGGGGACAAGGCATGGGGACATCAGATGAGTGTGGAGACATGGGGACATGGCATGGGCGTGGGGACATGACATGGGGACATCAGATGGGCGTGGGGACATGGGGACATGGCATGGGCGTGGGGACACAGCGTGGGGACCCAGTGTGGGGACACAACATGGCGTGGGGACATGGTGTGGGTGTGGGGACATGACATGGGGACATCAGATGGGCGTGGGGACATGACATGGGGACACCATAGGTGGCACAGGGACATGGGACAGCAGGGTCTGAGGAGGAGGAGGAGGGGGATGAAGGCTCCTACCTTGGGTGAGCAGGAGAGCTGTGGAGAGGGAGAGGAAGGTGGTGAGATGCCACCAGGGCTGAGACCCCCAAGAACCCCGGCCATGCCCACAAGGCCACGCCCACAAGGCCACGCCCCAAGGCCACGCCCCCAAGGCCACGCCCGTACCCGAGATGCCCCGTTTGAGCCAGCGCGGCTGCCCCAGCTCGATGAAGAAGTTGTCCTTCTTCTCATACTCCTCATCGTCCACGATCTTCACCTGCAGCGTCTTCCTGGGGACGAGGGGACACGGCGCCGTCACCATCATCGTCACCATCACCATCACCATCACCATCAACATCTCCATCCCATCCCCATCCCATCACCATCTCCATCACCATCTCCATCCCCATCTCCATCAACATCTCCATCACCATCTCCATCACCATCTCCATCCCCATCACCATCACCATCACCATCAACATCTCCATCACCATCACCATCACCATCTCCATCCCATCCCCATCTCATCTCCATCAACATCTCCATCACCATCACCATCTCCATCAACATCAACATCCCATCTCCATCACCATCTCCATC
>NW_010328618.1:1948-2307 GCF_000700745.2 Antrostomus carolinensis
CATCCATCCATCCATCCAACCACCCATCCAACCATCCATCCACTCATCCATCTGTCCAACCATCCATCCATCCACCCATCTCTCCATCCATCTCACCATCCATCCCTCCATCCCTCCAAGGGTCACACCTACAACATGGTGTCCACCCAAGCGTCCTTCACCCACACCAGCAGCTCACACCCCACATTACCCACCCCAGTGCCCCCAGTCTGCGCTGGGCCACCTCCCCGACCACCATTATCCCATCCCCACCCCACCACGTCCCCACGTCCCCACGTCCCCACATGTCCCCTCTCTCACGCCGTCTCGTCATTCCGGAACTCCAGCTCCCCGCAGGCGTCCTCGTAGTGGACGGCCCC
>NW_010328618.1:2453-3249 GCF_000700745.2 Antrostomus carolinensis
GACCGTCACCTCCACCGTCCCCTGACACTCGCTGACGTGTAACAATCGATCTTGGAAGGTGAAGATACCAGCGTGGTCATCATCCAAGATGGTGACGGTGGCCACCAAAGGAGCCACCAACTTCCCCTTGGGGTGGTCGGCCGAATCCGTCTCGAACATCCCTTCGGCGTCGCCCACGCGGAGGTTGAGGAGCCGGACGAAGAAGTGCTCGTCCTCCTCGAAGATGTCATCGTCGATGATGCCGATCTTCAGCTCCTTCTGGGTCTCCCCAGGTTTGAAGATCAAGGTCCCCTCGCTGTACTCGTAGTCAGAACCCGCCTTGGCCGAGCCATCCTCCGTCTTGTAGTCCACGTAGAAGGTGTGGTTGGCTTCGGCACCTTGTTGACAAGCCACCGAGAGGGTCACGCTTCGGCCCCTTGTTGACAAGCCACCGAGAGCGTCACCGAGCCGCAGTTCTCCAGGCAGTGGTACAAACATGGCTCGAAGAAGATCCGACTGCAGGTCTCCTCCTCAGCATCTGAAGGGACCTCCAGGAGGGTGGAGGATCTCTTGGAGAACTCAGCCACGTGTTTCTTGAGGATGTTACCGGCGCCGGTCATCATCCGGGTGGCTTGGATGCGGTAGAAAGCTCGGCTCTTCTGTTGGTGGAGGAGAGCGTAGTAGTTGGCCATGTCCACCAACTGCTCCAACTCCTTCTCCGGGTGCTTCTGCTTGAGATCCTTCAAGATTTGGATGACTTCCCTTCGACTCTCATCCAACTCCTTCTCCTCCGGCGTAGGAGCTGGGAGGGCGGGTG
>NW_010328618.1:3405-3651 GCF_000700745.2 Antrostomus carolinensis
CGGGGGTCGGCGCGGTAACGTTTGTAGACGTACTTGTAGAAGAGGAGCCGTTTATCGGCCGCCCAAGCGAAGACCACGCAGACGGGGAAGAAGATGAGGGTGAGGAGAGCTTCCCAAACCTGCACCACGCCGGGGGAGATGACGGCCAAGATCAAGTAGAGCCAGATGTAGGCGAAGATGCTCCACGAAGCCGTGACGAAGAAGACCCTCAAGTGTTTGATCTTCCGGCTCTCGCCGCTGGGGATG
>NW_010328618.1:3777-3977 GCF_000700745.2 Antrostomus carolinensis
AGAAGACAATCTCCGGGGCTGAGGAACCCAACGCCATCAAGGTGAGGTTGGAGACCGTCTCGTTCCAGATCCTCACGGTACCGATGCTGGTCTCCCCGTTGGCTTTGGTGATGGTGATCTCCTTCTCCTTGGAGGTGATGACCTCGATGGAGGCCATGAAGCGGTCGGCGATGATGGAGACCCCCAAGAACATGTACATC
>NW_010328619.1:0-208 GCF_000700745.2 Antrostomus carolinensis
ATTCCACTACCGAAGTCCCTAGGGGTAACCCTACTTCCGCGGCAGAAACCTATTTCCACACCGGAAGTCCCTGGGAGTACCCACAGTTCAGAGGCAGAACTCTAATTTCTCTAGCGAAGTCCCTAGGGGTAACCCTACTTCCAGGGCCAAACTCTAATTCCACACTGGAAGCCCTTGGGGATATTCCTAGTGCTGGGGTGGCACCCTA
>NW_010328620.1:0-547 GCF_000700745.2 Antrostomus carolinensis
TGTTTTGGCTCGGTGTTTATTCATAAAACAACGTAGGAGTTTAAAAAAAAAAAACTTTGGTAGGTTTTTTAATTTTCTTTTACCTTTTTTTTTAAGAGAAAAAGAAAATCTTTGCATTTCAGACAGATAAGGCTTATCTCTAGGTCCACCCAGACCTATCAGAACTTTGTTTATTCTTTCAGGTTTGTTTGTAACACTTTTACAGAATTTCTGGTTTGTTCAGATAGATTTTCTTCTTGATATGTTCAGACTTGTAGAGAAGTGCAGATCTTGTGAGGGTATTTCTGTATCATAAACTATTATTCATTTGAGCTACATTTGAGCTAGACTGAGAAAAAGGACTGAAGTGTTCTTTGAAGTTTACATATTCAGACATCTTCATTTGAAGAATTTTTAGTGAGGTCAGAACAACCAAATGGATCTTTTTTCAGAAAATGTCTTTGAGTTATTGAATATCATCTGTCACCAAATGTGTTTTCATATAGATTATGTCACCTTTTCTTCCTTTACAGTCTCCCTGTAAGCATGGTTGAATGTTAATAATTCA
>NW_010328621.1:0-3480 GCF_000700745.2 Antrostomus carolinensis
TCCTGGGTTAAGGGCAGTGGGGTTGAAGGAGTCTGGCTTGAGGAGATGGGGGGCTGGGGTCTGGCTTGAGGAGATGGGGGGGGTTTGGGTATGTGGAGCTGGGGTAGGGATGTGGGGAGATGGAGTTGGGGTCCTGGGTATGGGCCCAGGATGTGGGGCATGGACATGGGGAGAAGGGGCTGGGGTCCTGGGTATGGGCCCATGGGTCTGGGGTCCTGCTTAGGGCTGCTGGATCTGGGGCAGGGATGTGGGGAGATGGGGTGCTGAGTCTGGGGTCCTCTGGGGTAGGGATGTGGGGAGATGGGTCTGGGGTCCTGGGTATGGGCCCATGGGTCTGGGGGCCCTGGATGTGGGGAGATGGGGCTGGGGTCCTGGATATGAGCCCATGGATCTGGGGCAGGGATGTGGGGAGATGGGGTGCTGAGTCTGGGGTCCTGCTTTGGGCCCCTGGATCTGGGTCAAGGACTTGGGAGGTGGGTCTGGGGTCCTGGGTATGACCCCATGGGTCTGGGGTCCTGCTTTGGGCCCCTGGATCTGGGTCAGGGATATGGGGAGGTGGGTCTGGGGTCCTGGATATGACACCTGGATCTGGGTCAAGGACATGGGGAGATGGGTCTGGGGTCCAGAGTATGGTCTCTGGATTTGGATCAGGGACTTGGGAGGTGGGTCTGGGGTCCTGCTTGGGGTTGCTGGATCTGGGGCAGGGACATGGGGAGATGAGTGGTTCGGGGTCCTGGGTATGACCCCCAGATGTGGGGAGATGGGGTGCTGGGTCTGGGGTCCTGCTTTGGGCCCCTGGATCTGGGGTAGGGATGTGGGGAGATGGGTCTGGGGTCCTGGGTATGGGCCCATGGGTCTGGGGTCCTGCTTTGGGCCCCTGGATCTGGGGTAGGGATGTGGGGAGATGGGTCTGGGGTCCAGGGTATGACCCCTGGATGTGGGGAGATGGGGTGCTGGGTTTGGGGTCCTGGGTATGACCCCTGGATCTGGGGCAGGGATTTGGGAGGTGGGTCTGGGGTCCTGCTTGGGGCTACTGGATGTGGGGCAGGGACATGGGGAGATGGGTCTGGGGTCCCAGGTAGGGCCCATGGATGTGGGGCAGGGACATGGGGAGATGGGTGGTTTGGGGTGGGGGGTCCTGGCCAGCACCCAAGGTGCTGTGGTTTGACTCCCAGTTTCTGGTTTGGAGCACTGGTCCCAGTTCAGACACGTGGGTCAGGGGTCCCATGGGGGTTGGGGACATTTGAGGGGTCCCTACTGAGACCCCTCCCCACCAAGGCTCTTGTGTCAGGCTGCTCCTGCCCTCTGCTGAGCCCCCCTCAGGGGGCCTCCTCCTCCTCCAAGGGTCTCCTGGCCACCTTGGGGACACCATGGAGGGATCTCCTGGTCACCTTGGGGACACCATGGAGGGATCTCCTGGTCACCTTGGGGACACCATGGAGGGATCTCCTGGTCACCTTGGGGACACCATGGAGGGATCTCCTGGTCACCTTGGGGACACCATGGAGGGATCTCCTGGTCACCTTGGGGACACCATGGAGGGATCTCCTGGTCACCTTGGGGACACCATGGAGGGATCTCCTGGTCACCTTGGGGACACCATGGAGGGATCTCCTGGTCACCTTGGGGACACCATGGAGGGATCTCCTGGTCACCTTGGGGACACCATGGAGGGATCTCCTGACCACCTTAGGGACACCAAGAAGGGGTCTCCACCCAGCCAACCCTCCTGCTCTCTCCAGCCCAGACCTGCCCCTCTCGTTTGGGTCCCAACAGTTGATTTTCTCTATTCTCCATACCAGTGTGGAGGTGTCTCCTGGACATCTCCATCTATTTTTGGGGTCCTGGAGCCTCCTCCTCACCCCCTTGGCCATTTCTAGAAGCATTTTGGGGTCTCTCTGTTGTTTCCTCAGGACTTTCCCCATGATGTTGTACCAGAGAAGACACCAACACCCATCCCCATCACTTCTCCATCACCACAAGTGTCACCTGCAGTGGTCGTGTCCTTCCACGCCCCAGCCTACAACATCTTTTGGGGTGTTCACAAAGGATGTTCCTCAGCATCTGAGGTCTTCTTCCCACCATCCTCATCCTCTCCAGCTGCAATTTGCTGCTCTTCCTCAGCCCCTTCACTCCATCCCTGATGACTCATGGTTGGTGGAGCTGATCCAGAGATGTCCAGCTCAGCTGATCTTGGCTTCCTTTGGCTGCAGCTCCTTTAACCACCACCTTGCTCAGGGATTTACAGAAGCTGCTGCTAAATCAGCACTGGGGTTGGTCTCTTGTGTCCATGCTGACTCAGCGTCTGGGCCACCAACTCACCACACAAAGCACTAAATCTATTTCTGCTGGGGTAGCAGATGGGTTCCAACCACGAGTTCCTTGGGCTACCAGCCCTTGGGCTACCTGTGGTGCTTTGGATCCTGCCACACCAGTGCAGCTCTTTGTCTAGATGAACCCACAGATCTCACCTCACTTGCTCCTCTGGCTTCAACCAGCTTATGGACCACAGCTCTGGGTTCTCAGGGTCTGGGCATCCATAGGGCTCGTGGTCAACCTTCATTGGCTTCATCATCTGGTTGGACTTGATGGTTGCCTGGAAAAGATGTGGATGCCCACTCCCTGGAAGTGTTGAAGGCCAGGTTGGATGAGGCTTTGAGCAACCTGGTCTAGTGGAAGGTGTCCCTGCTGATGGAACTGGATGAGCTTGAAGGTCCATCCCAACCCAAACCACTCTGGGATTGGGATTTTCCAACCTAAATGATTCTGATTTCTACAATTTTAAGGAGCTTGAAGAGCTACAGCCTGAGAACCATCAAGAGATATGGACCCACAACCTTTTGAAGACCATAAGGAACATCAGGAGATGACCTGGAGGTCACTAAAGAGAGGTTGAGACTTGAGTGGTGGACACCAGTGGCTCCTCTCTCCTCCCCCACTGCACCCAAAGGCTGTTGAACATTGAGATGTGGTGACTCCTCAGCATCGTGGTGAACCTCAACAGCCCTGAGGAGAAGAAAGGACCTTGAAGCTCTGTCCCAGTCCAACCCAGGATAGAAAAAAGGAAGAAAAACCATGAAAATTTGTGGGTTGAGGTAAAAAAACCAAAGTTTAATAACTGAAGAAATGGGAAAATAGAGACATTAAAGCAGGAGATGCCAAGGCCACCGCTCACCATCTCCCATGGTCCCCAGCCAAAGCCAGCCCACCTCCTCTAAGCCCCACGGGACTGGGGGTGGTAACACCATCCCAGTGCTCCCAGTGCAACCAGAACTCTTGGGGTCACAGCTGGAGAGCCCAGCACTGGGCTGGATGCTGTGAAGGAAACCAATTCCATCCCAGTTAAAACCAGTAGAGCCAACGAGACTTCCCTCCCCTGTCCTTCAGCATCTGAGCAAGAGGTTGTGCGTTGCTTAGTCCTGCCTAAAAGCCACCTAGTCCAGTGTAAAAACCCCCCAGGCTTGCATAAACCCCCCCCAG
>NW_010328622.1:0-242 GCF_000700745.2 Antrostomus carolinensis
GGCCCCAGTGCTCGGCCTCTGGAGGTCCGGTCCTCGCTGTGGCCCAACAGCAGAACGTCCCTTTCCCGCCCCAGGGGACCCCAAGGTGCCGGTGCTGTACGAGGTGGAACGAACCCGCACAGGGAAGAGCTTCTCTGTTCGTTCCGTGAAGGCCATCCAGCACGGAAAGCCGATCTTCACCTGCCAGGCCTCCTTCCACCTCTCCCAGGAGAGCCCAGTGCAGCACCAGTTCACCATGCCGG
>NW_010328622.1:367-682 GCF_000700745.2 Antrostomus carolinensis
GTGGGAGATGTTTGGGGTGAGTGCCGGAGGAGCTCCCAAACACGCCTGGGAGGGGAGCAGAGAAGCGGGACAGGGCAGGAGCCCGCCAGATCCCTGGGGTGACACTGCTGCCCGCAGGATGTGGCCCTGGCCTGCCTGACATCAGCCTCGCTGCTCTGTTGGTCTACAGGAATCCGAACCTGGCGGAGAGATACAGAAAGCATCTCACCAAGATCCAGGCCGAAGATGTGCCGATTGACATCAAACCCGTGAACCCGCCAGATATATTCTGCTTGGAGCCGCAGGAGCCAAAGCAGCTCTTCTGGGTGCGAGCGA
>NW_010328623.1:0-6703 GCF_000700745.2 Antrostomus carolinensis
GGTTCGTCTCGTCGGCGGGAGAGTCAAGGTATTAAAAGTCACTTCCCTGATAAAACAGTAGTTGCGCTAACGTGAAACGGGTGCCGCGTTAGCCGGAATGTGCTGCAGGATGGAATGGGAAGGATTAAAGAATAAATTTATCTTAAGCAGATAATGGGGAACGGCATAAAGCCAGAGCCAGACCCTGCCACGCTTCTCAGGTGTGGCTTCAGGTAAATGCTTTCATAG
Organism: Antrostomus carolinensis; assembly: GCF_000700745.2. Lineage (NCBI taxonomy): Eukaryota > Metazoa > Chordata > Aves > Caprimulgiformes > Caprimulgidae > Antrostomus > Antrostomus carolinensis. The sequence continues at coordinate 229 of NW_010328623.1, forward strand.
GACTTAAAAGTCACTTCCCTGATAAAACAGTAGTTGCGCTAACGTGAAACGGGTGCCGCGTTAGCCGGAATGTGCTGCAGGATGGAATGGGAAGGATTAAAGAATAAATTTATCTTAAGCAGATAATGGGGAACGGCATAAAGCCAGAGCCAGACCCTGCCACGCTTCTCAGGTGTGGCTTCAGGTAAATGCTTTCATAGGACAAACTGCCGCATTTTACGGCTATCTACTGTTCCGTCTCGTACTTACTTGTGTTTAGCTAGTGCAGATCGCTGAAGAGTCTCTTCCTATAGATGATCGTACTGCTTTTACTTGCGCGGGGCTCCCCCATCATATTTAACCATGTCCTTTCCTTATGATTGGAGCTGAGGCCATAGTACAATAAATTTCTGAAGGCTCTTACTAAGCAAAAACTTACAAATACTACAAAATTCTGCACTTCCTTGCTGTTCTTTCCCCCTGTGTATACACTTCTTTTTTATCTGTGAGCTATGTAATTTTTTTTCAGTGTGGTTTTTTTTTTTTTTTTTGCAAACCAGTAATTATTCTGTGTTAGTGTTTTTGAGACGTTTTGGCTACAGACTACCACTGACATGATCAGATGAGATCTCTAATTCAGTGAAACAGTGGTGAAGGCTATGGACCTGCAACCTGTGGTTTGTCTGATTTTCATTTTTTTTATTAAGAAGGAACACCTGAAGGCTATTGCAGTGTAACCTTGTCATGCAACTTCCCTTCAGCAGTACATCAGTTTAAGTCCACTTAGCTTAGTTTTTCAGAAAACTTCTCTAAAATAAAACAGTAGCACAAAGACAGAATTGTTTGTCCTGCATGTATAGTTTTTAGAGGGGATTTATTACAGATTATTTCAAGATAGGACTTGTACTAGTGATTAATAAAACACCTTCTCAGTACATTTGTAAAAATAAAAATTTCCATAACATTTAACACTGAGGAGCATCTGAGCCCATGTACAGTAGGATTAGCTACAAACAGGAGAAAAAAAAAATCGTACTTCTGTACCATCTGACTAACCAAAGGCCATTCTCAACAGGCATAATCTTTAATTCTTTGGTATCTGACACCTTGAATCTAAACTGTGTATCATGGTTGTGTGTAGCCATGGATTTCTTTTTAATGCTTCCTGCATCTGGTCTGGGGAGTAGTAAAGAAAAGGTAGATACGCAGTTATAGCTAGCCCAGTTTATGATTGAATCCTCAATTTAAATAAAACTTAGCTTCATCAGGAATGAGTTTCCCACCTTTAAAGTCAAGAGTGGATTTTTGCTGTCGACTGAAACAAGGTGTCATCTTCAAGGCAGTAGTCCACTCCTCCCAGGCAGTAGCATGACAGTATGTAGACTAAGAGAAATCTTTCAGTGTCTTTGTAACTGTAAAGGTTGGATACAACCTTAAAGTTAAAGGAAGTGCATTAGCACAATGATTGACCTCAGATTTTGGACTTTGTGCAAGTAGTTGTGGCAGGGCTTTTGTGCCTTTTTTTTATATCTATTGAAAAGCAAACAGGCTGCTTTAAACATTTGCAGCACACTCAGTTACAGAGGAATTTCTAGCCTGAGAACAGAATCAAGCTTTTTGCTTTTAGGTGGTGTGTGTCAGTGTGTTGGGATGCTTGGCTGTACAGCAAAGAACGAGTCAGTGTTGTCCTGAGGTACAGGAAGCGTCTGTCCTTGCTTAGTTTTAAACAGTTCCTTGTCTTGAAGTTTCTCTTTGTGTTTGACAAAAATTATTGCAAGAAATTAAGCAAGCTGTCCTCTTTTTGGAGGCTTCTTGCAACTCTTAAAATCTCATATAAGGGAAAGACGTTTATTCTAGTATGTACAATTATATTTTTTTATTTCTTAGTGCAAGAGTACTGCATGAAGGAGCTGTAAACAGAAGGAGAAAGTACAAGGCTCGAAGAAATTAAAGAAATCATGAGTAAAAAAGAAATCCTTGCGTAAATCCTAATTGTTGTCTTAGGGGGTGCCTTCAGAATAGCACAACAGTGCTATTGTTGTATGTCCTCAGGATACTACTAGCAAAGCAGTACTACTTCTCCTTAAAAATCAATAGGGAGGACAGTCAAGTTTTGTCCAGAATAACAAGGCACTGCATCCCTCCCATGATGTAAGAAGTAACACGTCTAGAGGGTGGAAGATTTACAGGATGGTCAGAATTAAGGAATCTAAGCAGTTTTATTCTTGGCAACTCAAAACCCACAATAAAAGTACAGTTCAGTGAAGAATAATGCTGTGGGTTTGGTTGTTCTTTGAGGGGGTTGAGGGAAGAATACAAAGGAATTTGCTTTTACAATATATGTGATTTAATGTCAGGCTAAGTTCAGAGTAGCTCTGGCTCTCACTTCTGCATCTTGGTCTTCCCTCACTTGTTAGTGATGCTGCACAGTTGGCAGATAAACAGATTCTGTGAGAACTTTCCATCAAAGGAAGGGTCAGTGGAAGGAGGAATGTCTTTATGGGAAGGAGCTATGAAAAGTTTGAGAACTGGGCAGGTGAATGAGTTCTTAAAGTTTGGCATTTGTTTTTAAGGGAGACATGATGCTAAAAGACAGCATATTGCTGTCCTACTGTACAGTTAGTAAATCTTCCTTCTCTGGCTTTTGATTTTGTTGGCTGTTTTCAGTGTTAGTAGATGTGTGATGTGTTGATACAAGTTTTAAAATAAATCCTGGCTATTCAGAAAACAAAGTGCTAACAATAGCAGGCATTTCCAAAAACTTTGAAAGAAGTTAAGTCCCAGCTTTGCATAGGAAATGTAGACTTGAGACGGAATTCAATTTGCTAAGAGGGCTTTCAATGTCTGTACAGCAAGATCACTCTTTTCCTTTCTCCTTCCTTTACACTTAATTCACGTACGCCCTGCAGCTTCTGCAACAAGCAGAGCAAAGTCTGTCCTTTCATGTACCATGCTTACTTACTACAGAACATAGTCTTTTGAATGGACTGTACAAGGTAGAAAACTTTTGCAAATATATTATATGAACATATAGCTAGGATCTATTGCTAATAGTAATGCAGGTGTCTTTCTGAAAGTCAGTGAATTAAGAGATCATGTTTGGCAGTAAGTAATTATCAGTTGAGATCTGATCTGGTAAAGTACTGGGCACCAGTCATTTCCACAAATGTGATTATCAAAATCAGCCCTGACATTCAGAGGAATTGAGCCAATGCTTCATGTAGTTAAATACAAGAAGCAGTTGTTATTGCAAATAGTATTCACAAATTTTCAAGGTAACCAGGAGATGAAAATTACAGAGGGTAAAATATGTAAGGCCAGACTTTTAAAATGGAGCAGATGAGCTGTGAACTATTACTCTCTGAATGTATTTTAAAGCTGCTTTACACAAGTCAGCAAACATACTTTGTCACTTAAAATTAGGAAAAAAGAGTAAAAAACAAAAAATCATTTTTCTTCTGTTACTCTGTTGGTCTTGACATCACTCACCTCTCAGAGACCAGTTCAAGCGGGTCTTCTCCAGCAATGACTTCTCAGCAGAAATTATTGTTCCCTCTGGAGATTCTTCTGTAGTGATGATGCCTGTTGCATGATAGTTAGGATTCAGTGTTTATATCCACCAGCCACACTACTCGTTTAACCAGGTGTACATAGGGCTGGGTTCTTTAACCTATTCTGTGTGAAGAAGAGTAATGCCTGTGTTCTGTCCAAACAATTTTTATTGGCTAATCATGGTCAACCTTTCCTTTACCCTACAATCCTGCTTCAGAAGTGCCAAGTTATTAAACTGTATCTATTTCCTTTAAAAAAGTCCACATTAAAGAAAGAGAAAATACAAGCAGTTGAATTCCTGCAACAATTTCTGTATTCCCAGCATATCATCACTGATTCACCTAAACTTCCAGCAACCTGTCCTGTCTTCACTGGCAGTGTCTGAAATGTAGGTTGTGGGATGAGTGGGGAGAAAGGCAGTGCTGCAGTAGACATTTAACAGCTTTCTGTGCAGTGAACTGAAAAAGTTTAAGCCCAAAATTGGAAAACAAAACTTCCATGGATTGGCCTGGAGCAGGATTAAACCATACTTAAAAATCAGAAATCCGAATCAACACTAGTTAATTTGCAAATTCCTTTTCAATAAAGATGTACTTGACACAGTAGGAAGCTTTACTGAATCTGTGTTTCTTAGACCTACTTAGGAACATGCTGTGCACAGCAAGCTATTTTAAGAACATTTTAAATCACAAGAACACATTTGACACCTGCCCCTGTAAGAAGTTACCCAGGAATAGTAATTAACACCTTTCTTTAAAGTACAACAGAGAATGTTCAGGTCAGGAACAGTAAAACAAAACAGAAAAAAACACAAAATAACCGATTTCATAACTAGGTTAATTTTAAAAAAATGTTGGTTGCAAAATCACTAATGAATAATAATGTGTTTTCAAATCTCTGATTCCTTATAAGACAGATAGATGTCTGCACCATCTTTGCATTCATTTGTAACAGGGTGCAGTTTTCGAAGTCCCAGTCTGTGAAAGTAGAAAAGGTGACAAGAGTCCTTTATATACAAACATGTTTCACAAATGTTATGGCTAATATGAACCAATCATAATACAAAGGTAACTTAATGCATATTGTATGCCTGCCTGAGGACTATACTGCAGTAACTTCCCTGACAACTTCAGTGCTTTCCTGTGTTCAGGAATCAGTTTCTGGTTTCTGTGCTGAGTGGAAAAAACAGGCTGAATAATTTGGACAACTGACAGCCTGTAAGCTGCAGAACAATTTATATCTTGTGTTGATGTACCTGATTTATATTTCCAGATTAGTAGTTCATTTGTTAATTTGGGAGGGAGCAGAAGGTCAGTAGCTAATGCCACTATATGCATGCAAGCCTTTTATAAATGCCTTACAGTACAGTCCGAGTGAAACCCACAAGGCAGAAATAACAAAAAGCTTAGACATTCTTAACAAATCACTGTGTTCTGCTTCTTGGCTCTATAGGTCTTTTGTTAGTTGTCATAATATATTGATGAGAAAGTGGTTTTGTTACAGGCTTGATTTATTGTTCAGACCCTGCTGAGCCCCTCGTTCAGCAATGATGCGTCATGGTGCAGTTAATTTTGCACACCAAAGCCATATCCTGTGGCCATTCAGCATATGCATCACACTATCGCATGTGAAGTGGGGATTTCCTTTTTAGGACAGCAGTAGTAACAAAGTTGTTTGGATGAACAGGACAATGTGAGTAACACTTCAATTTTGGTACCGTATATTTGAATTTTTCCCTTGTGCCTTGTGAACTGCTTAGTCTTAGTGTATTTGAACAAACAAATTAAGTACCCAAGGCTGTTTATTTGCCAGTGGAGAATATACAAGTATGTAGCTGGCTGACATTCTCACAAAACAGCATTTACCCTTGTCACGCCACTTAAGAGTGTTATCTGTCATTTATATCAAACTTTGTTCCAAGCTGAAAGATTATTATCTTGTCAAGCAGTGCGTAGAGAAGCTATCCATGAGATCCCCTTCCCTGTGGAAGTATATATTAGCATACAAGATACTCCTGAAAAAAATAATACCCATTATTTTCATTATTAAAATGAGTCTTCCAGGGACAAAGCTAAATTTAGTATGAGCTTATAGAATGCCCTGTTCCTATTTAAAGATGGTAGAATGTCCTATCGTCACTTACCTCAATTCTAGCAATTTATTTAAGGTAAGTTTTATTGCATCTGGCTACACATTAGCTAACTGTCTTAATCAGTTCTCATTGGAGAAAGAGAAGTATTGAAAGAATCTGAGCTATTTCATGTTTCTTTTTATTTTGTGGCAACCTGTTATTTCCCGCGATGTACTAATGCCTCACAGAGTGTGCTGGAAGGACAGAATTTGTACAGGGGAGTGTAGTAGTTACCTGGTTCTGGTTTAGTGATATTCTGACTTCCAAACATAAGCATTAGTCTGTCCCTGCTTCCACCAAGTCAGTGGCAATATCCCATTTATCCAGAAGGCTGAGTTGTCAGCTACTGAATAATTTGGATGTTTGGAGTTTCCACTTCCAGTAAGGAGGAGAGATGTACACATAACACTGATTTGGAATTCAGATGTCGGGTTGAGAAATATAAGGATGCTGTATTCCAAAATTATTCTTACTGTGTCCATTTTTTAATCTTAAAGAGAGGTAAGAGTTTAACATAATTGGCTAAACATCTTTACCAGATTTACTGATAGCAGTTGTCACTGTGTTTGATCTTAAAAAATGACTAATTTAATTTTTTAGAAAAATATTTTTATGCCTACTTTCCTGCTTAGTCATGTGACTTACTTTACTGGTATCTCCTATAAGTTTGTAGTTCAATTTTGGATAACATGTATGATGACTTTTTAGCTAAACAAAATGGAATATCTGAAAGTGTAGTATCACTTTTAAAAATTGACATAATCACAGAATCACAGAAACAGAGGGGTTGGAAGGGGCCTCGGGAGATCATCT
>NW_010328624.1:0-539 GCF_000700745.2 Antrostomus carolinensis
TACCCTGAAAACTTGTGAGATATTTCCATCAGTGTCATCACTAATCACAGTGCAGTGTTCTCCCACAAGATCTACCTCCATTCAGTACTCTGCAGAAAGAGCCAACATCACACTTTTTCAGCAAGAAATGCCAGTGTACACTGACAGCAATCTACTAGGAGCCCATGCCTTGCAAGAAGCACATGATAGGTGTACCCAATATAAACTTCATGGTTTTTCTTTTTTAGCAAGAGAGAAGAACCATCCTGCAACAGAAGCTGATCAAAGCACAGTTGACGTGCATACACCTTAAAGAGGGCAAGTTAGTAAGATGGGTTTTTTTTTTCAGCAAGTTAGTAAGATGGGTTTTTTTTTCCAGCAATGAAACTGAAATAATAATCTGTAGATGCAGACAATTTAAAGAAACCAAAACAGCAACAAATAAGATTAGTTATTTTTCTTCTGGGGAGTAGAAGAGTAAGCAAATGTTTGTTTAACCAGGGTGATTTTCAATTGATTTTACTCTTTCCAAACACATCTGTGTTACATTGTTGTTGCTC
>NW_010328625.1:0-211 GCF_000700745.2 Antrostomus carolinensis
CCCAAACCAGTCTGGGATTCTATGAAATGCCGTTGCCCTTCTCTCGGGGCCTGAGGTGTGGTGTTAGTGGCTGAGCACCAGATGGACTTGGACCTTGGTAGTTCCAGACAGTTTTCACAGAATTACAGAATCACAGTGGTTGGAAAAGAACTTTAAGCTCATCGAGTCCAACCATGAACCCAACACTGACAGTTCCACCTCTAAACCATGT